>NC_083776.1:2493738-2596238 GCF_963514075.1 Conger conger
GTATGTGTGTATGTGTGTGTGTATATGCCTGCATGCGCGCGTGTGTGTGTGTGTGTATATGCCTGCGTGCGTGTGTGTGTGTATATGCCTGCGTGTGTGTGTGTATATGCCTGCGTGTGTGTGTATATGCCTGTGTGCGTGCGTGTGTGTGTATATGCCTGCGTGTGTGTGTGTGTGTGTGTGTGTGTGTATATGCCTGCATGCGCGTGTGTGTGTGTGTGTGTATATGCTTGCGTGTGTGTGTGTGTGTGTGTGTGTGTGTGTGTGTGTGTGTGTATATGCCTGCGTGCGTGTGTGTGTGTATATGCCTGCGTGTGTGTGTGTGTGTGTGTGTGTGTGTGTGTATATGCCTGTGTGCGTGCGTGTGTATATGCCTGCGTGCGTGTGTGTGTGTATATGCCTGCGTGCGCGCGTGTGTGTGCAGCAGACACACCCACAAAACAGGAACAAACATTCCTCAAAGCCTGTTGCAAGAAGTTGCACACCTTTTGGGTGAAAACATATCGTTCAACGTAGCGAAACTTGGCAACCGTGACCCTGGGTTCAGAAGAGCAGGAACATGAGCTGAAGGAAACATGGGCGTGCCAGCCACCCTCACTAAGGTAATTATCCAATCAGCACGCATCGTCCCCTTTCACTCAAACAGGACCAGGAACCCCAATGCATTTTACCGTCCTGCCATTCACAAACCTCTCCCGCAGCTGCCGTCCCATTGCCTGCGCACAATGCCGGGGAGGTGACATCTTACGGTACGTTTTCCAGAAACCTGCGTTTTAGCCCTGGATAGCTGCAATACCTGCATTAAGAGTACATTTCAGCATGGCTCCAACTTTGGGCATAGACCTCCAATTGTTCCAAAATGGGGTTTTCAGTTCCATCTTTATTTTTATTTGTCACATTTACGACCATGATTAAAAATGGAAGTGAGAGTCAGGCGGTCAGGTAGCAAAGAATGGGGCGGCCTGTAGCATAGTGGTTGAGGTACATGACTGGGACCCGCAAGGTCGATCCCCAGTGTAGCCACAATAAGATCCGCACAGCTGTTGGGCCCTTGAGCAAGGCCCTTAACCATGCATTGCTCCACGGGAGGATTGTCTCCTGCTTAGTCTAATCAACTGTAAGTCGCTTTGGATAAAAGTGTCAGCCAAATGACATGTAATGTAATGGTAGCCAGCACTGCTCAATCACAAGAGATTGGTAGCCCTACCATCAATAGAGCCGTGACACTTAAATCTTATTCTTTATATTTTCATGCGGGTCATACTGCATTGCTTACAACAGTATGGAAATGATAACCGCTGTAATACATTGTGTGTACATTGAGTGTGTTTTATATATATACATATATATATAGCAGACCGGCCTGCAGACTAATACTTGCAAATCCTAATTAAATAAGCTGAGATTTAAATTCCCATATTCAACCAAAATTACCCTGTTTAGGATTGGTGAGATAAAATATGATCTGCACATCATTTACGATGCAATACTAGGCTAATTTGTGCAGATTAGGCTACATATACTGGTCCAGATGAAAGCTGTGTAATGCAGATGCATGGCACTGTACAGCGTCAGGGCCTCCATGTGTTCCTACTTGGACAGTGACACGTCCTGCCTGGATTAGCCCAGACCTTATGGGACTGCTACAGCTCCTTGAGAGCTATGAATGAATTAATCAATAGTTTATTGATTGAATGAATAGTTTATTTCGGTCACACTAAACGCAAAACAAATTGTGTGCACATACGACAGACAAAAACATCACCATACACAAATCCACTTCACACCAAGCTTACACAATCAGTGACTGAAAAAGGAATAGGTTGAAGCCAAAGGCTTATTACTGCCACTCCTAAACAACCCAGAATATCAGACATTACTTGTCTTAATCCCCATTTAGATTGCATATATCTTTTGGTTGTATTTAGGGTTGCAATGGGATGAGAAATTAGAGAAACTTTAGAGAGGGAGGGCATTGATTTTTGTAAATATCCCCTTTCTCCCAATTTGGTAGACCTGCTCATATTTCCACATCCACTACTAGCCTGTGTTCTATAGGTGTCATATTCTGATAATAACGCAAGCAAAATTAGCCTATCCATTTGTTTTTGCCTTGTTTACCACCTGTTACACCATTTGGGACTAACTACCTTAATCATAATCTACCATACAGTTAAATGTTCAAATATTTCACCAGAAAGTAATATAAAAATTTACAAAACTTTCCCTACAATTTAGGATATTAATTATCATTCACACTTACTTTCAGTCTATATACTATGTTTTCAAGTGCAGTACTATCTTCTGATGGCCTGTCCGAGTTATGAATGATTTAAAACGCCTGAACATAGAGTTGATTAATTCGCACTGAAGAATACGTTAAGTAGCCTAACTGAATTGGTGGCGCGAGAAGGACAGGCGTTTAGACTTGTTTTCTTCAGCACTTGAAATCAAGCCAGTCGGACAGTAGGCTACGAGCAGACAGGTAAACTCAATCAATTATTATTATTCTCCATATGCGTCTCTTGGTGCCACCACTGGTGTTCAAGGAATTTTGCGACCGTTTATTTCCGTTTATATATATGGCCATACAAGGCAAGTCGTGAAACAAATATTTACCTACAAATCGAATACTTGCCAAGCCTAATTACTGTATGTTCTGGAGATTTTGCTTTGGGTGTGGTACGAGTTTGTATTCTTGCCAAATTCCTTGTCGCTCTACATTATGATGAATCCGAATCGTTTCAGGAAGTAGGATTTGAACACGTATTTACGCTGGCTAAAGGGACATGTACACAGAACTCAAGACGGCGCAGGGACACCCTGGAATTTTTTTTTTTTTTGCTCAGTTGGTCAGGTAAACTGCCACTTCCACAAAACATTGATTTAGTGGATATACCCTTGCACACCAATGGGCGACCGCTCAACACCTAAATGGTGACAGAAGCTAGATCCTTGTCCCGTAACAACTCACTAGCTATATCGATTCCTCTGCAAAAAAAAATGGAACTCTTCTGACGATATCCATGACACATACATCAGTGTCACTAGGTCAGATTATTCATAACAGAGCGGCTCAGACTAATCATTTCTGCTGTGGTGTGTCCTACACCTGCAGCCTGTCCATCGCAGCACACTGCACTGCTGTGCAGTAAAGCGCATCCAGGAAGACAAAAGACAACACCTGACTGCATGAACTATGGTAACGCCAACACAGCTTGCTATGTACCTAGCCGTATGGCTAGGTAGGCCACAGCGTGCCACTAAGCAAACACCAGCTTCTAAAAAAAAAAACTAAAAACGAATTGCGTCAGCTTGTAAAATATCTAATGTTAGCTGGCTACTCCCTAACGTTATTTTTGTCCGATTTAAGAATGAACGAATGAAAGAATTAAAGCGGACAACTGGGGTTTAGTTTGCTAGGAATTGCTAACCGCGTTTATGGCGCTTAGTTCCGTCAACAAAGTTCACACTGCCCGTCGTGTGAACGTGATCATCCTGCACTAAGCAACAACATGACAAGATGCATAGTTAACCATCAACATCATACAACGAATTATAAATTAAAAAAACTCTGTTCAGTTTTAAATGGAATACTGTACGTGGTACAATCAATCTAGAAAGCTAACGGCTAACTAGCTGGGTTGACGTTGCATCCCACCACACAGAAACCGTGACGACTGGGCTAGCCTAGCACAACGCTAGTTAGTTGGACAATACATTCCACTGCAGCTTAGCAGCACTGGCAAAACAGGTAACGTTGCAGGATTCATCAACACGGCAATGGGAAAATGTAACTTAGAAAACGTATGGGGTTAAGTCAGCTAACCCTTGAATACATGTACATTTATTACAAATTATTATCCATGATAGGAAGGGCTAACGCCAGACACACGACCCAGAACAGTATCCCATGACAACGCTGAGTGAAACTGGGGATCAAAGCTCTGCCAGTAATGTGTCAACACTGCGGTCGCACAAGCAGGTTGCTGCCTAGCGAGCGAGTTGTGTGTGGGGATACGCATGAGAAAATGCCAAATGCACTTGGACTGGCGAAGACCTTGGCTTAGCCGGATAAGTATTTCCATAACTAATGTCAGCTAACTACATTAACTGCATTAAATTAAGCATGCAGGGTTATTACTGTTAATGTCTAGCCAACCAACTAATAAGTAGACACTGTCACACAAATGTAATCCTGCAAAACAAAACCACTAACGATAGCTCGCCAGCTAACGACGTTTCCCCTTCCTGAACATGACAGATTTTGTAGCTAGCTTGCTAGCTAACATGAGCGAAATGCACTGTAATGACGAAGCTAGCTACAGTAACGTTATCCCCCCTCCAAAAAAAAAGCTGCAAACTGGTTAAGTTGGGGTGTTTTAATTCTCACCTTCCATTCACTCTCTCCCACCATCGGTCATTGTAGGCTCAGCTATAGCCCTCGGGTTAGATAAATTCCGTGACCCCGTAGCCAAGGGGTGGTTGTTGACTAGTTTTAATCCAGCCTTCATCCAGAACTGGCTAGCTAGCGCTTCTGCTGCAGCAAACCGAGTGCCAGCATAAAGTAGATTTACAATATGGCGCCTGAAACCCGTAACAATATCGCGAGAAAATGGGAGCGGCGCATAGGGAAATAAAACACGTGACCAGCGAAGCGAAACTCCGAATATGTCGCTGTAATTAATTTGTCTCCACTCCCAATAAACTACGAATTCAAGTTGTAGAGAGAAGCACTGTGGCAGAACCTATATTACCACTAATGTATCTGATTGAGTGCAGCAGTCTCCGTGGATTTGTCTCAGTTAAATCTACTCCATTCATATTAAACATAATATGAATTATGCATGTTAATTAAAAATAACTTTCTCTGAACACATTACAAGAGTATAGAAATTACCACCGACTTTTTAAAATACTATCCCCCTCCAATGGCACACGTGTGAAGGGTTGTATTTCTTTGTATTTGTGTTCTATGCACATAGCGGTTGTTAAATAGAGGAAGAATACACAGATACAAGAGAGAGAAGTTGAATTTGTTATGAGATAAATCTTTTTTTATTGTTAAAGCTTGCATAGACTGGTGTATACTATCCTGGGCTTCCAAGTTCAAGTACAAAATAGTCCACAGGACAGGGGGATTGGTTGAACAGTCTCCACTCTTAGACTAACACTTTAAAATGGATTCTCAACAAGATGTTTTTACCTTCCCTAATTTGCTTCACTGGGTTGTTCTGAAATGAAATATGTGAGTCAGGTGGATTTTGAAATACAGTGCCATGAATTTGCACCTTCCTTATGTCCTCTATCATTACATATTTGTCTCACTGAATTGTTTCATATCTTTAGACAAGATGAAATATTTGACAATGGGAACCAGAGTAAGTACAAATTGCCCTTAAATTTAATAACTGGTTGCACAACCTATCACCGCAATAACTGCATCAAAATGCTTCCTTTAATTGTATATCAGTCTTTTACATCACTGTATTTAAAAGTAAGCTTTTTCTTAACAATTTATGTCATCCAAAGTGCCATAAATTTATGTCATCCAATATCAACCTAGCCTTCACTGTCCCTGAATCAACACAGTCACAGTGTTTCTCTCTATAAAGGCCATTTCCTTTTCAGGCGTGAATGATTTGCTTGTTTGATAACTGTTGGATGGCAGAAATGTCTACAGAGATGTGTCTGTAACAAATCTCTTTCAGTATTTATTGAAGTGCTTTTCTTGAATTTATGAAATACTGGGATTGAGGGTTCTACTGGGGTTTTGTTTTGCCATTCTTTCAGCGAGAGATCTGGAGACGTGTGTAGTGGAACGCTGCACAATGTTTACCTCAAGCTAAGCAGATATCTCACAAGACAGTACTAAATATTTCCACAGGGCAATCTTAATCTGAGTTGACAACGACTCCCTTTCTTGCTTCAGGAATCAGAAAAGCCAACAAGCACCAATGTGGTTAATGACATGTGACTGCTTTTATGGCACCTTGAGTACTGTCGGGGACCAGGCTCTGTACTATGGACCGGTGTGCTCGACTTGGATGCGTGACAGTGCTAGGCTACCTTTCATACTGCGCACTTTATTTGTTACATTTTTATTTCATTAGGGACTCAGCTTTTTAACTAAATAATTAGCAATTGCACACACAGGACAGGATTAAAGCAAAATTATTTCAATCATAATCACATGAGGTTCTTTCAGTTTATTTTTTATTTTTTTCTCTTTTTATTGGTACTGGAGTGCCGTTATACTGAACTGTATAGAAAAGACATCTCCTATTTGCAAAGGATTTGCAAAATTCATTATCACCTTGTTATAACAAACATTGGATGTATATGCTTGTGTCAATATCAGAAAACATACACCGCATGCAAAAATGTGTTGGCTTCTTCAAGCACAAAATCCTGGAGTGGTGAGAGGACAAACTTGAGGTGTTGATGCATGCAGATCCTCTACAACAGAAGGGGAATCCATCCATTGCTCACCACCTCCTCAAGCAGATTCTGGTTCAGGCTCTGGTCCTTTTCCACTTTAAGTGAAAACAAACAAGGTATGCTCGCACTGCTCGATAGAGGAGTTGATCTGTCTCTCTTGGAACTATACTTTTTATCCCTTAGAAATTACGGTACTTCGGTCGCAGGTCATTGCACTTGTATTTGCATAGGAAGTCCCTGGACAGATAGCCTCTGCAAAATGCCAGTAAAGTAAAAATAATAAGCAATGAATCACGAGGAAATGTTTATGACCTTAAGACTGACACCTGGTGGTGAGAACAGACACTACACAGAGCCTCTTTTTCCATTGCCGTTAACAGTTTATATTTCCATTTAAATAACATGAACAAACTGCCCGCAACTACAACTATATATGCACATAAAATTAAATAAGTGCACGTTGTGGGATACATTATACATCGGAATTATATATAGATAACTATATTGACGCTATTCAAATTCTCATTTAATAGATTTTCATTTAGAACTGGGATTTGTTTATCAGTCATTCGGTTTGTGTTATCTTGAAGTGAGGGAATGTTTTGATTATGTCTTGCAATAAATATAACTAACGAAAAAAACGACACTTCCCATATTCCCTTTCACCTACCATCATTTTACCATTTTTGAAACATTGGCAGATTGCCAGGCTATCTTAGCACAAGACTCGCAGGGGGTGAGTTGTCGCCGTGAAATGGCTGATTCCACATAATTATATTTTCCCCTAAATTCGCAAGTAATTAGTAACTCTAGGCTAGATGGCAACAAGCAAAATCCATGAAGGTAGCTCGCCAGGTTGCCGAACTTGTTTAGGGAGGCAATGCAATATCGCCATGTAGGCAGCCACCGAGCTAGTCAGTTTGGGAAAAGTAGCAATCTATTAATGTAGCCTCCACGTTTGTTCTGTCATTACTGGGCATCGTAAGGATGCTTCCACCACAGCTGTCCTTCTACGATACAGATCCCTGCTAATTTGTCTCACTAAGTATTAAGAAGGAAGAAGGATTTTATGAACCAGGCAGTCAGTCACAGGAACGCTGCATGCTGGGATAGGTCCCCTTGTGCACTGCACAGCAAGCCCTCTGAAACCAAGATGGCAGAGATTATTTTATGGAAAACACCGAGTGGAACAGGCCCGAAATGAAACATCAGCTCCCAGCCAAAGCAAGAAAACAACCCGGACCGCACCTGCAGCAATAACAAGTATTGGTGAATTCGTGTTCAGAGGGACTTGTACACCCACACAATACACACGCTCACGCACAACTGAGAGAGAAAGTCTCGTATGAATTCCGCCGAGAAGCAGGACTGTGAGTGTGCGCCACCACAGGCCGAATCTACCCCTGCAGGAGGAATAGACAGGTCGGTAAGGGGTTTGGGAGAGCGTCGGGGATTTCAGGGAAACAGGCGAGCCAGAAAAGCAGCGAGTCTACCGGTTGCAAACGGCTAGCTCGCAAGTTAGCGGTCTCCAATCAAAAAAAAAAAATGTCCGCATTTATTCTGTATCGCAGCTGTTTGTTTTAAACACCGTCTATGAAATGTGTCATTCGTGCTTTGCTTTAAAACCATGTTACTGCGATGCCGTTTATATCTGCACGATTCTCTTGGTTCGGTTGACAGTTGTGCAGTAGATTGCTAGCTGGCTAATTTAGCGACGTAGCAAGCTAGCATTAGGCCAGAAAGTGTGATTTAGCTACCCATGAACTGTTGTGTAGAAAGCTAGATTTAGCAGCCTTGGTTGTCTGCTGGCTAACTAATTGCATGATCTTATAGCTATCAGCCAAAACTTACACCAGTGACTGGAAATCACTTCGTTGTTCGCAGTAAAGTGCATGTCAATGTGGCTCTGTCAGTCACACGGCGTAACGTTACCCAAGACAGCTAGCGAGGGTTTACCGGTAGTATTTGGGTGGCATTTAACGTTACGGTCTCGCCGAGTCCGACTCCGCTGTTCAGCGAGATGGTATATTCTCACTCTATTTGAAGGAGACCCGAGTAGCCTTTCCTTACTTGAATTTAAAGTGGCTTTTCCCGCCTAAGTGAAGTCTAATCCTGTCAAGCGAAGACATTGATAAGGGATGATTTGCGAAAACGAGTTGGTGGGGTAGACCTCCACTTTAGCGTGCATCTTGCTCCGTTGTAGTGTTAGATAGCACATAGCATTGTATTCTTGTTATGTGACTGCAATTTTCTAACTGAAATTGATTTGCCTTACCAAAAACCTGTAGAGAAGACTGGGAAACCGGTAGCTGGCTAGTTATGTTTAATGTTAGCCACCTAAGTTAGCCAAGTTAAAATGTGTTTTGTTATGTTATGGTTGTTTTCTGGTATTAAGTACTTTAACATTAATTATATCAGATGCAGAGCAGTTTTTTGTGGCTTTTTTTTACATTACTGTAAAATGCGATATTTTTTCGTAAGAAGGTGGCTTTCTCCGAATCGAAGCTGTTTGGAATAACAGTTGATTTAATGATAATGATGATTACATATAACGTTCGCTAACTATAACGGTATAGTAATTATCCATTTATCTGGTTGTCACACGCAGAAATTCAAGGATTGCATTTCCTAGTTTGTTTTTTCAGTTTCATTTTTAATATTCACGCAAGCATTGTCATTTATGCTGGTGCAGGTACAGTAGACCCGATGTCCTGCGCTATGTGACAGGGACTTACCTGACGGCAATAACCTCCTTCAGTCTAAAGGTGGCCTTGTAAGGTAGTGGCCTTGTAAGGTAGTGGCCTTGTAAGGTAGCAGCCATGCACAGTCAGGCGTTTTTCATTTCTCTGTGTGCAGTGCTGAAAGCACTAACTTTGTATTTTGCATCCATCCATAATTCATTCTGAAGTCCTGCTAACTCTAGGCTCGAGACTGAATTCAGAAGTTCATAGCATTTTGTGTCAAAAGGGAAATTGCAAGTGTTCTGTATTCTTCAAATGCAGTGAAGTCCCCGGTGATAAAATGTTTTATTCTATTGAATTTTAGGGCACTTTCACACCAAGGCCACACAGACATGCGATACACATCAGGGTGTTGAATCAAACTATTTCACTGTGCGCTTATTTTGTTCAGGACAGAATGTATTAAGCAAAACACAAACTGAGCACACTCACTTTTTGCTGCCAATAGTTCACGGGAGTACTTTTCTAGAGATCCCGTGAAGAGTTATCCAGAATCAGCCCAATGTTAGTTGCTCTCAAGGTTGTATACCAGGAGATTTTGCATTATTCATTTTAATTGGCTGCAGGCGGTTCCTCATGGACTGTGAAATGCCACTTGAAACATTTCTTCCATTTCAGTCTGGTGTTCTAAGAGTGTTTGCTCAGTAAGCAGATTGCTACTTTCATATCTGAAAGTGTGGTTATGCCACATTCCTGCAACCAGAAGTACAGCAGACTCATAACCAACTTGGAAAGTGTTAACAAGATGAGTCGGGGCTACAATTCTTTTGCCAACGCAAGCTTTGCATTTCCACTGTCGTGAACTAGATCTTCAACAAACTCCCCTGTCTGTCATCTCATGATTGAAAGCAGGCCAGCAGTATTGTTTGCATGAATGAAACATTGTAAATTATTTTAATTTCATGACCTGTGCTTATGACATATCATGACATTTATAATTATATATGAAAGTCTGCTTATTCTATATGCACCCCTGGCATTTTGTTGTTAGGAGGGCAGCCTGTAGTCTAGTGGCTAAGGTGCATGAGTGAGACCGTGGGATGTTGGTGGTTCAAGCCCCCAGTGTAGCCACAATAAAATCTCCACAGCTATTGGGCCCTTAACCCCACATTGCTCCTGGGGAGATTGTCCCCTGCTTAGTCAGTCTTATCAACTGTAAGTTGCTTTGGATAAAAGCGTCAGCAAAATAGGTAATCATAACTGTTTGCCTGTGCACTCCCTCCTCAGTAATCGGTGTTCCGACTGCTTTCTCTCGTTTTGCAGATCACTAGAGGAGTCTGACGGCGAAAACCCTCAAGCAGGCCGAATGTGAGTGAACGCCGTTGGCCCTTGTTTTTGCGACACCTTGTCACATTCCTTCACGTGCATTTGCCATCTTAACATCTGAAAACTGTCGGTCTCCTACTGCGATGCACATTCCAGCGATATACTGATAAACTCATGTTTGTGTCATGTTTCTTACTTACCAAATGGAATAGTTTGATACTGTGTGCTTATCTGTGCTTGGGAAATATAACTCTCAATAGTTATGAAACCCCTCAAAGTGCGAACAATTCTGGAGCCGATATTTATAACCAATATTTGGCTGTCCGCATTGGTCGATCCTGGCTCCTCTCCCAGAGGAAGTGGGTTTGCACAGATGTAAACTTAAGAAGTAAAAATGTCGTGTCAACAAATTATTTGTATTACAAAATCTCCGCTAGCTTGCTTTACTATAAAGCAGGGAGCGCTGTCCGAGAAAGATACTGAGTTTCTGCCCGGGTTGCTTGTGTGTTCTGCTGGTAAAACTGACACGTGAATAAGTTATAAGAGTGTCTCAAATTGTAATTAAAGCCTTTAAAATGATTTACAATTATTAAAAATTGAGTTAGACTGGGTGAACCTCTTTCTATTGCACGATGCATTTGATTTTGTCATTTCATATTTAGTTATATCAACTTGATGGTTCCCAAACACGTCTTGCTAGGTGTCATTGGTGATTAGTAAACGTGTCTCCATTCATGTGTCCTTACTGGCCTCATCAATGTGCCTTTTGAAATACTCCATGCTTTCGTTTTCATTCGCTGCTGTTGCTGTATGACAGTAAACGACTGGAAAAAATGGATTCCCGGTTTTCAGGAAAATGTTTTCAGAATTGGGGAACTATAAAAGAAGTTCATGAATCTCTTTGGAACCAAGTAATATAAAACTCCATGCTACAGTGGGCTTCTTGATCGTCAAAAATGGCTTCAAAAAAAAAAAAAAAAAAAAAAATGCTTTCCCTCTGCTGGAAATGGGTTCTTTGTGAATCCTTTTTTCTCAATTTTATTTAAATATGTTTGCGCTTCTTTGTGCCAGTGGCTTGGGCCACTCCGGGTTGTTTTGGCTGTGGCACCCAACCTGTGCCAGGGGCCAAACCCTTCTGACTGATGCTGCCTGGGACCACCAGCAAACACCTTCCAAAAAGGATTTTGAAATGCAAAAAAACATCTAAATTGGACACTAGGATGAATGTTACAGCCCAGGGTCAATCTCCTTCTCTTCTTGTCAGGCATTTTGTCTGCCTGCGTTTTTGTATTTAGTGGGTGGAATATAAAATCACAGGTGTGTTTGTGTTTGGCTGGCAGAATATAAAATGACAAGTGTTTTTGTGTTTAGCTAGCAGAATATATAATCAGTTGTTTTTGTGTTTGGCTAGCAGGATATAAAATCTGTCGTTTTTGTGTTTGGCTAGGAGGATATAAAATCACAGGTGTTTTTGTGTTCGGCTAGCAGGATATAAAATCAGGCGTTTTTGTGTTTGGCTAGCAGGATATAAAATCGCAGCCGTTTTTGTGTTTGGCGGCCGGAGGAACCGAACGACCGCTGGCGATCTGTTGGTCTGCAGGGCGGAATCGTTGCTCGCGGTATTAGCACTCTATGGCGCTGCTCTCTCGCGGTCATCACCGACCCTGTTACTGCAGCCGCCTCCGGCTTCGATCAGTCGATCGCTGGGCTATTGATCCCGGCGAGGAGTCAATGGGATCAGTCTCGCCTCCTGATCAGCTCTGGATAGACAGCGTCGGCATCTAAGAGCTTCGCAGGAGAAAGTTCTCAGAATTATTGTTATAGTGCATTTGCAAGCACTGTGTGAATCATATTTTACGGTCATACGGCATACGTGCAAAAATAAAATGTTTAGGCGGGGAGGCTCCTGGAATGTTGCCATTATCAGTGGTTCAGATTTTAAATGTCATTTTGTGTAAATGTCAGTATGCTATCCCATCCGATGTAAGGTTAAAACAGTTGAACGCATTGCTGTAGAAGTACTGTAGTCAACGTTTCCTCAGGCTAATGGAATGGTAATTGCAGCATCAGTTTCCATCAGAAGAACCTGATGGACAAGGGCCATTTTTTTAACGCACGGGCTGAAAGCATGGAAACGTCATTCCCGTTGTGCTAACCTTTAACTTAATGCTCTACTAATGTTCCACCGGCTTCCTGTCAGAGTTGCTTTGTAATAACTTCATTGCTTCATTTATTAATAAATCTGTTCACAAAACAAAAGCGTTATAAATACAAAATTGTCATAAAAATAAGAAATGAACCATACGTTGGTTAGAATTTCAATGTGCATTGAATGTGTGATCATTTTTGTCTCGATCGCCTATTGGTTGGTAAATTGGGCAATGCTGGTTTTCGTCATTCTTTGAAATAAAATTTAGCTTCACGTCTTCAACTAGCAAAGCCAAGAGTATAAGATGTACAATGGAAACTATAATATTGGTTAATTCTGTTCTTCACATGTTTGCTTGACTATAAAGCATAAATGTGTTTTAGCTATGTTTTTCTTTTTTTCATTGATTTGGGGTGAATGTATTATATTAAACTTTTTTTTATCACGAAAGACATGAACAAGTTTTCATTGTGATTTGTAAAAGAAAGGGCAGTGTTGTCATTCTTGCTTTGGCCAGCATAAAATTAATGTAAATAAATCATCCTTGACGGTCATAATCATGGACTTGGTCTGTCTTTGAGGCGAAAGACCCCCTTGTCTCTGCAACTTTAGAGAGATCTTGCCCGGCCTTGGAACCAAGATCAGAAGATCAGCCTCTTTACATGTTGCCAATTACCTGTTTTATTTGTGGTTTGTTGACAGCTTCGGCTACATAATATTTCTCTGCAGTCTGCGAGAGAAATCTATGGCGCCGTGAGTCTGCCCGTTGTGGGCTTTGGCCCGACCGTGTGCACTGTATGCTCAGTTGAAGTGAATGTTGTCGATATGTTGTGTACTGCCCGCCCTCCATTTTTCCCCTCCACAAAGCGGGGAAGCAATGAAGTTGACGGTGGATTGGGCCGCCTGCCCCGGTGGGCCCTACTAATCCCTGTGCTTCCTGTTTGAATGTCTGCCCCAGGAAGCGAGCTGCTGCAAAGCATCTAATAGAACGCTACTACCACCAGTTAACCGAAGGCTGCGGAAGTCAGTCCTGCACGAATGAGTGCTGTGCTTCCTGGCCCGGGTTCCGTCGCATGGATAACAATGCGGCCGCCGTCAAGGCCCTCGAGCTGTACAAGGTTAACACCAAACTCTGTGATCCCCATCCCTCCAAGAAAGGAGCCAGCGCCGCTTACCTAGGGAACAGCGCCAAGGGACCGCGCCACAACTCCGCCTGCAGCGACCGGAAGATGAACCGCAAGGCCCCGCACCCCGCCAGAGACGACTTCAGAGGTGGGGTTCCCCCGGAACGTGCTGTACTTTCCCGATCCTCGCACAGCACATTCGGGTTTTGCGTTCGTTGCCTGAAAGCTTATTGAATAGTCAAGAAGGCTGAATTGATGGTTATTGAGTCATGGTACGCCATCAGTGGTGTAACCTTTACCTCCACATTACCTTCAGTGTGTGCGATGATGGACTTAGGGGGCCAACATTGGCTCAGGCGGTAAGAGCGGCCGTCTGGCAGTCGGAGGGTTGCCGGTTCGATTCCACCCTGGGTGTGTCAAAGTGTCCCTGAGCAAGACACCTAACCCCCAAAATGCTCCTGATGAGCTGGTTGGTGCCTTGCATGGCAGCCAACCGCCGTTGGTGTGTGTGAGTGTGTGTATGAATGGGTGAATGAGAATCATCAATTGTACAGCGCTTTGGATAAAGGCACTATATTAATGCCAACCATTTACCGTTTACCAAGTAGTGGTATGTAGTAGACCATAGCAGCCATAAAGTTAATTCATGATTTTGACTCCAGGGCTTTGCTTTCTTTTGGTGGGTATTAATGTGGGTTTGTCAAGTCAAATATCGCAGGTTGCATTTAGTGTTCTTTTAAACCTTTCATATTTATGACCCTGCCCTGCAATGGATTGGTGACCTATCCAGGGTATATTCCTGCCTCTCGCCCAGTGCATGCTGGGATAGGCTGAAACCACCCCACACACACACACACACACACACACACACACACACACACACACACACACACACGACTAGGAATAAACGGGTTAGATATGGCCAGGATGGATGGATACTTTTGACACAACAAGATCGACAGTCACTGGCACACAGCAAGAGATATGTACACGAAGCAGGTTGTGCTTAATAATTTGAAATGATGCAGCCATGTTGCTGATTTTGTTAAGCAGCCTGCTTTGGGTCTCTTTTTTCGAACCTGTGATTCAACGGCTCTCTAATAAAAATGTATTGGCTGTGCTTTGCACTCTACCTCCAGTGGGGGTGATGTATATATCGCCCGTGAGTCATGTTCACAGTTGCAGTGCTGCGTACCTGCGCTGGCAGTCGTGTGTGTGTGTGTGTGTGTGTGTGTGTGTGTGTGTGTGTGTGTGTGTGTGTGTGTGTGTGTGTGTGTGTGTGTGTGTGTGTGTGTGTGTGTGTGTGTGTGTGTGTGTGTGTGTGTGTGTGTGTGTGGTCGGAAATTTGGCAGCTAAGCTGTAGGAGGAAATAAAGCAGATTTGGAACCGTTTCAGTACTGCCGAATGATAGACTCAGCAGGGGAATGTTCAGTGAACTATGGGGACTTTCCTGCTGCCATACGGCTGGTTTAATCTTAGTTTAAGACTAAATTTATATTGTGGTATTGCTTGGGTGGAGGTTAATTCTTGTCGCAAATGTTCAGTGGACATTTAAATGTTCAGTGGACATTAGGGTGTCCTAAGAATATCGTCTAATCCATAATCCAATCCAGTGACATGCAGGTTTGGCTACATGGGGTGGGGAGTATTCCCAGGGCATTGCTGCAAAAGAGCATGCATGCTCACTCAACCTGGCCTGCATAAATAAAGATTAATAACAGGAAATGTATTTATTTTTAATTTTGTATATATCTTTTATAGCAACCCTATTGGCATAACTACTATCTTGCTAGTTAGGGCAGTGGCCTTCTTATATATTTCCCTCACGTTATCATTTCTCTTAAACTTTGTGTTGTGTTGTTTTTTTTGCCAGACTTGAGTTTCCTGACGGAGGAGAAGGTGTACGAGATCCTGGACTCCTGCTCGGAGAAGGAGGACTACTCGCCCCTGATCCGCGTCATCGGGCGCGTCTTCTCCAGCTCCGAGGGCCTGGTCCAGAGCTTCCGCAAGGCCAAGCAGCACACCAAGGAGGAGCTGAAGTCCCTCCAGGCCAAGGACGAGGACAAGGACGAGGACGAGAAGGAGAACGCCGCCTGCTCCGCCGCGGCCATGGAGGAGGACTCTGAGGCGTCCTCCTCCAGGACGGGCGACGGCGGCACGCCGGGGGACAACAACGTCCAAAAGCTGGGGCCCGACGAGGTGTCGGTGGACGTGGAGGCGGTGCGCCGGGTCTACGAGAAGCTGCTGTCCAACGAGAAGGTGGAGGCGGCCTTCCTCAACGCGCTGGTGTACCTGTCGCCCAACGTGGAGTGCGACCTCGCCTACCACAACGTGTACTCGCGCGACCCCAACTACCTGAACCTGTTCGTCATCGTGATGGAGAACAGCAACCTGCACAGCCCCGAGTACCTGGAGGTCGCGCTGCCGCTGTTCTGCAAGGCCATGAGCAAGCTGCCGCTCCCCGCCCTGGCCAAGCTGACGCGCCTGTGGGCGCGCTACACCGCCGCGCAGCTCCGCCGCATGACCGAGACCTTCCAGCAGCTCATCACCTACAAGGTGATCAGCAACGAGTTCGGCAGCCGCAACCTGGTGAACGACGACGACGCGGTGGTGGCCGCCACGCGGTGCCTGAAGGTGGTCTACTACGCCAACGTGCTGGGCGGCGAGCTGGACCCGCCGCAGGACGAGGACGAGGACGACGAGCCCGTGGCGGAGTCCAGCGAGCTGACGCTGCAGGAGCTGCTCGGCGACGAGCGGAGGAACAAGAAGGGGCCGCGCGTCGACCCGCTGGAGACCGAGCTGGGCGCCAAGACCACGGACTGCCGCCGGCCGCTCGTCCCCTTCGAGGAGTTCGTCAACGAGCCGCTGAACGACGTGCTGGAGATGGACAAGGACTACACCTTCTTCAAGGTGGAGGCGGAGAACAAGTTCTCCTTCATGACGTGCCCCTTCATCCTCAACGCCGTCACCAAGAACCTGGGCCTGTACTACGACAACCGCATCCGCATGTACAGCGAGCGCCGCATCACCGTGCTGTACAGCCTGGTGCAGGGCCAGCAGCTCAACCCCTACCTGCGCCTCAAGGTGCGCCGCGACCACATCATCGACGACGCTCTGGTCAGGGTGAGTCACGCCCCCCGCCCGTTTCCTTGACGACACTCGACCCTGCGGTGGGAAGTAGAGGCCGGTTAACTGGAAGCAGTGTTGCCACTGGAAATCGTTTTGTCCAACCACGTGGGTTTTGCAAGGGTTTCTCCAGTTTATGGCGCAACGCCGTGTGTTTATACTAGGGGTCGGCAACCCTGGTCCCGGAGAGCCGCAGGGTGTGCTGGCTTTCGTCTCCACCTTAAAATAAGCAAGCGACTCAGACCCAAGAAACCAGGTGAGGTGAGTTAACTGTGTAATCAACGGCTTTCATTGATCAATTAATGCCAAGCAACAACGAAAGCCAGCACACCCTGCGGCTCTCCAGGACCAGGGTTGCCGACCCCTGGTTTATACGCACACACACACACACACGCGCACACATGCACTTATGCTTGCCAGTGTGTGCACACGCCTGATTCTTGGAACTTTCTTACAGCTGATTCAGCCCACAGTAGATTTTTTAATTTGCCTGATGTTCATGTCAGTTATGCATTTACAGTTTGGTATCGATGAGTTGGGGTAGTGAACAACACCTTAACAGACTGCCATATCACCCCTTGAAACGACTGAAAGGACTGAAGACATACATTTTACAAGCTGACGTGAAAGCGAAAGTAAAAGCTTGTGTACATGAGTTTCGCGCCACAATATGAGCAGTATGGCAAAAGATTATTGTTCTCCCGATAGTTGTGTTGAGGAGAAAATGTTTTGCAATGTTCACATTGCTCATTTGTTTCCTCAAAGTTATTCTGAGCCAGCAGACCCATTTGCCTCTAAGCAAACACATAGCTTTAAAAAAAATAAAGTTAGATTTCAGCAGCCGTGCCAGAATTTTAGCAGTGGCGCCTCTGTGTTGGGGAAACACTAGGCCGTGAGGCTTGTTCCAGCTCTGCAGCATTTTGTCATGGCCGTAGCTGATAATATATGGTGCCTAGCTAGTTTGTATTCATGTCCCGAGCGTGAACATTTTCCATAACCACTTCCAGGGTGTGTGACTCACAGTGGACTGGATCGCTTTTCTGAGATTGCTGAATTATCAGTGTTACTAAAATAACTATGCCCTGCAGTTATTATCTGTCCTACCTTTTGTTAATTTCTGTGCGCCACATTTATGGTTTTGATTTTGATAGCTGTTTTCTTTAAGCTGTTTGTCACAGTAAGCTGTTTGTATTGCTTTTATTTTATTCGCTTTAATATTATTTGGGCAAGCGCTGTCATGGACATCATAGTAGCTTTTTTTGCCTGCAAAATGCCGTGGACTTTGGCGATTGCTTCTGGAGATGAAACCGTAATCACTAGTGCAAGTCACATGACCAGTTTGACTTGGTACACATGTTTCACAATTCGTTTTTTGACAGTTTTTTCAGTTAGAATTTGAATCTGGATTCCATGGGCATTGTGAATGAAAGATGACTGTGTTGCTGTTTGCTGCTGACAGCTGTAGAGTTGCAGGTTGTCTTCTGCACTATTATTCTGTTACCTGTGTTTATTGCCAGGGCTTTTTTCTGTACAAGCTGTTGGGAGTGTCCTTGGAGAAGCCATACCCTTGAGCTGTTTTAGATTAAACAGTTAGACTGATGCAGCTTTCTTGTCATAATGTTAGGGGTGGAAGGCGTGTACAAAAAATCATTACTTTTTGTGGTTCTATCATGTATATGCACATATACATGATATTCTGGTGGTGTTTTAATCCATATGTTAATAACATGACTAATTTGGAAGTCATTTGCTTGTTTGTTTTAAGAACTTATAAGTTTATATGAGAATGCAAATGTAAATGCATTGTGCTCAGTTTGAATAACCGTTTTTTTGGGGGGTTTTTTTAATCGGGTGAAGTAGGGGCATGTGATTTCATGCACAAGCTTTATTTATACTTTATACACACCAATATTTATACACATTATATTCTATTCAGTACATTTGTTACTAATTTATAACGTGAGACCATGGTTAGCTCAATTCATTATGAAGTAAAGTAACTGAAGTACTAGACCACTTTTCAGATAAAAACATGATTGAGGAATTGCCTGAAGAGCCAGAAGCAAGTGAGAAATCTGCAGATGAACTGTGGCAAGTTCTCCCGTATGCTTGGAACATCCTAACAGATTTTTCTATTTACCTGCAGGACAGTGTACCTAAGAGAACTGATGCAGTTTTTAAAGGCGAAGGGGTGGTCACAACAAGTATTGCTTTGATTTAGTTTATAAACGTTCACTGCTCTTTATATCTTTTTTTGAAGACATCTTCGCTGTACGGATTTTTAATATGTGCCTAAAACGCTTGCCCAGTACCGTGTGTTCTAGGGTGTCGGTTAAGAAGGCAACATTACCATCAACTTGTAATAGAGAGGTACTCCAGTGAGGAAAACACTTCACACCTGATCCAATTACAAGAGTCTTGTTTCTGCCGAAAGAGTGCCGCTACCCACAGAGTCTCAACGCCGCACTGAAACAACATTATTTACCGAGATCCTTTAAACCCTCTAAGAGGGGTTGTGCAAGTGCGCGTATCAGTACCAAGGTCGCCCACCTCATTAGGTAGAAAAGGAAAACTTTCCACTATCCGGCTACGTACTCCCTTTTGGTTTCTCTCTCAAGGCCTGGTTTGAAAACGGGCCCAGTCCTGTGATTTATTGGTGCCTGACTCACGCCACTGCTTGGCTAGCTCTGATCGGACTGAAGATTACCAGCGACTTGGAATAGGACAGAACATATTTTATATAACCTGTAAAAAATAAAATGTAACGGAAATAAAAACACGTTAACCCTTCAGGGGGAATCACTGTCCAGTTTTATTGCAGTTCTGCTTAAATATAGTGACACAGTCTGTTACCGGTAATTTTAGATATTGCTCCACCTAATAGAGGCGCTTCAAAGCAAGCGACACTGGCTAGCATGTACCTGGCTGGCAGTCGTGCCCGTGACAATATGACCTTACAGTCATGCACCTATCCAGATGGACTTCACAGAGATGGAGAACATTTGCGTTCGTCTCGGGACTCGTTGGAAACTCGCTGTCAATCTGGCCCACGGTCCTGGAGATTGACAGTGTTCACTCCTTCCAACTCCTCATCCAACTAGCCACCATTTCATTTTCTGTAAATTTACATATATTAAGAACTGCAGAATCATCTAGCTCTGGGGGCCAGGACATGTCCAAACACAGGCAAAGGCTGAATTAGCTCCTGCTGGTGAAGTTGAGCTTGTGTCTGGTTGAGTGCAGGGTAATTACTGATTCTGTGTTGCCCTGTTGTCACGGGTTAGGTTTGTTGGGTTAGTTTGTGGTTCGGTGCAGGGTAATTTCTGATTCTGTGTTGCCCTGTTGTCACGGGTTAGGTTTGTTGGGTTAGTTTGTGGTTCGGTGCAGGGTAATTACTGATTCTGTGTTGCCCTGTTGTCACGGGTTAGGTTTGTTCGGTTAGTTTGTGGTTCGGTGCAGGGTAATTACTGATTCTGTGTTGCCCTGTTGTAGTGGGTTAGGTTTGTTCGGTTAGTTTGTGGTTCGGTGCAGGGTAATTACTGATTCTGTGTTGCCCTGTTGTAGTGGGTTAGGTTTGTTGGGTTAGTTTGTGGTTCGGTGCAGGGTAATTTCTGATTCTGTGTTGCCCTGTTGTAGCCGTGAGGTTTGTTGTGTTAGCTAGTTTGTGGTTCAGTGCCGGGTAATTACTGACTCTGTGTTGCCCTGTTGTAGCCGTGAGGTTTGTCGGGTTAGTTTGTGGTTCGGTGCAGGGTAATTACTGATTTTGTTGCCCTTTCTCAGTTGGAGATGATCGCCATGGAGAACCCTGCGGACCTGAAGAAGCAGCTGTATGTGGAGTTTGAGGGGGAGCAGGGCGTCGATGAAGGAGGGGTTTCCAAAGAGTTCTTTCAGCTCGTTGTGGAGGAAATCTTCAACCCTGACATTGGTAAGAACCATTACGTTATATTACATTACATTATTGGCATTTGGCAGACCATCCAGAGCGCGACGTACAGTTGATTAGACTAAGCAGGAGACAATCCTCCCCTGGAGCAATGCAGGGTTAAGGGCCTTGCTCAAGGGCCCAACAGCTGTGCGGATCTTATTATGGCTACACTGGGATTAGAACCACCGTCCTTGCGCGTCCCAGTCATGTACCTTAACCACTACGCTACAGGCCGCCTATAACCATGAAAATATCAATCACATTAGTCATTTGTTATTCATCAGTCAGCTGCCCTTTTTAAGTTCAGAGTTAAAAACACCCATTTTTATTTTATTGGTCTCTGCTTTATTGGACTTGGGTCATTCTTGAAAGAGAGATTTCTAATCTCAGGGACACTAACCTGGTTAAATAAAGGTCAAATAATAAAGTTCAAGAGCGGTGGTTGGGGAGCGGAAGCTGTCTGCCTTCTGATTATTCTTGGGGCTCTCTGAACCGCATTCGCCCGTTTCTCTTGTCGCCCGTTTTGCAGGAATGTTCACGTACGACGAAGCCACTAAGCTGTTTTGGTTCAACCCGTCGTCGTTCGAGACCGAGGGCCAGTTCACCCTCATCGGCATCGTCCTGGGCCTGGCTATTTATAACAACTGCATCCTGGACGTGCACTTTCCCATGGTGGTGTACCGCAAGCTGATGGGCAAGAAGGGGACCTTCCGCGACCTTGCGGACTCTCATCCGGTACTTTTCCAACGTTGTCCGTGAATTTGTGCACTAAACTACACTCACGGGAGCGCTTTATTCGGTATTCATTAGATTTATCGTTGAATCTTCTGCTGCTGTAGCCTATCCACTTTGGTGCGTTGTGTGTGTTCGGAGATGCTCTTCTGTATACCGCTGTTGTGATGTGTGGTTATTTGCGTTATTGTCTTCTTCCTGTCAGCTCCTGACCTCCAGAAAGAGTTGTAGCAGTGTTTCCACAATGCAATACATGGGCGATTGAAAATGAACTGGGTACAATTGGCCACCAAAATTGGGAGAAAATGGGGGAAAAAATCTGAAACCTTTTTTTTTTTGTTTTTGTTTTTTGGTTTTGTAAAATGGAGTGGTTGTCTGTGTAAGGAAAATGTGTAAGGCGAGTTGAACTCGTTGGGTCCTCTGCAGGTCCTTCTCCAGAGTCTGAAGGAGCTCCTGGAGTACGAGGGCAGTGTGGAGGAGGACATGATGATCAGCTTTCAGATCTCCCAGACCGACCTGTTCGGAAACCCCCTCATGTACGACCTGCGGGAAAAACGGCGACAAGATTCCTGTCACCAACGAGAACAGGAAGGTGAGCGCTCCTTCTGTGTCTTCCCCCCCCCCCCCCGTGTCTCCCCCTCCCCCCCGTGTCTCTTGCACTGCGGGGTTGGGGTTTTAAGTCCCTCCGGTCTTTTGAGTGGCGGTTTACAGTTTGGCCCATGTTTTCTAATTATATCGCTTTGTCACACAGCCTCAGTTTGGGAGTGATAACTGTGTGAAATGAGGAAGTTATTTGGTTAAAAGAATCTCGTTCCCGTGGGCCGGAGCGGAAGCCCGTCGGTGGGCAGAGTGTACGAACAGAACCCTCCCATCAGGATGGGCTGTAAACCCTGCATTTTTTTTTAAAAATACGTTGTCGACTGTCTCGGGTTGAATTTAATAAGAGCACAGGGAGGAACAAAAATATAGATTTGTTCTGCTGACGAGGATGTTTTTAATGATGGCTGTAAATACGGTGCAGTCCGTCTGTATTTTCACTGTCAGTCAGACCACCAGACGCTGGGTATCTTCCCCGGTGATGCTGTGCCAGGCCTGGACTGCAGCCCTCTTCAGCTCCTGCTTATTTTAGGGGCTATTTCCCTTCAGTCTGGTCTTCAGCAAGTGAAATGCATGCTCAGTTGGATTGGTGTCTGGTGATTGACTTGGCCAGGCAAGAACATTCCATTTTCGGGCCAGAAAGAATGGTTGTACGTTTTGGATCATTGCCCTGCTGCCTGATGAAGCATTGACCAATCAGTTTTGATGCATTTTCTTGGATCTGAGCAGACAAGATGTTTCTGTATGCTTTGTCATTCATCGGGCTGCTGTCATCAGCAGTGACAACAACGGGTAGAATTCCTACACTGTTCACCCAGTGTGGATTTAAAAACCCTCAAATTAAAGCTAAAACTCTGCACTGTAGTCACGGTGATTTTATTTCAACTGTTTGTTTGCTGGAGTACAGAGCGAAAACAGCAAAAAATGTGTTGCTGTCCAAACGCTACCGACTGCACTGTACTCATTCTGTTTCTGCCTTTTAGGAGTTTGTGGCTCAGTATGCAGACTACATGCTGAATAAGAGCGTGGAGAAGCAGTTTAAGGCCTTCAGAAGAGGTTTTCACATGGTCACAAACGAGTCGCCTTTAAAGTATTTATTTCGCCCGGAGGAAATTGAACTACTTATCTGTGGAAGCAGGGTAAGAGAACCCCGCAGAAACGTTGGGCACTTTCAGCATTTTTCACGTGTTGAACCCCCCCCCCCCCCCTTCTTATTTTAAACGCTTGCTTGTTTTCTCCCAAACCCAGAATCTAGATTTTCAGGCACTTGAAGAAACGACAGAATACGACGGAGGCTACAACAGAGACTCCCGCATCATCAGGTAAGGGCATTTCACCAGTTTGCACGTGCAGTGCCATTGATAAAGCGGAGAGTCACTAGATTTTTTTTTATTAAATACATTTTATTTGTGTAGCGCTTTTCACAAAGAAGAAAAACAGTAAATACAAAATAATTCCAAAAAGTTCCAAGACCAAATCTGAACCCCCCCCCAAAAACCAAGACCAAATCTGAACCCCCCCGTTCAACCCTTTTTTGATTATGGTAGGCTTTTTCTTTGAGAATAGTACTCTGTCTACAACACGTTAAGGCAGGAAGTACATCTTAGGGGCTGCTGCTTAGTTGTGGCTTGACCTTTTTTTCTTTAACATCACCCAGTTATATCCATTTTTGCCTCCCCGCCACAAGCCCAGAGAATTGGTACACGCAAGTGAATCTGTGTACTTAACTTTGATTAACGATTCCGGGAAAGGAGGGCCTGAATTAAGCCAAATTATCACAAGCACCAAACGATTTGCAGAATGCCCTGAACATCAAAGCGGCACTTTTTTGGCAGTGAAGGGCTGGCGCTACTTTCTCTTTATTACTGATTGCTCTTTTAGTAAATCCCCTGCACTGTGGCTGCCGCAGAGGTCACAGAGGTCAGTGTGATCTTTAAATGTGCAATAGGTGAGATTTTTGTGTTTAAAAACTCCTTACAAGACCATTGTTCAACGTCAGCACGTTCACAGAGAAGGGGGAGTGATAAGCAGTGTTGTGGTTTGAGGGTGTCTGTTGCTGCAGTTCCTCTCTTGACTATTCGAAGTCCAAAATTACCTATTGTACCTTTAATACTCACTGTCCGCTAGCTCGTAGATCAATCGAGTTGTTGTACACCAATAATAATAGCCATTGGTTGCTTATAATGTATGAAGCAATATTTATTATTGTTGTTTTAATACAATCTATGGGACAGAATGAAAGGTTAAAGTAATGATGAGTGGTAACAGCCCGGGCAAACTATGTTGAAAAGACCGTGTGTAGGAAAAAGGATGATGATGAGGTTGATGAGGTTGATGAGGTTGATGAGGTTGATGAGGTTGATGAGGTTGATGAGGATGATGATGAGGTTAATGATGATGATGATGATGATGATGATGAGGTTGATATTGATGATGATGAGATTGATATTGATGATTATGATGAGATTGATGATGAGGTTGATGAGGTTGATGATGATGAGGTTGATGATGATTAGGTTGATGATGATGAGGTTGATGATGATGATGATGAGGAGGATGATGATGAGGATGATGATGAGGATGATGATGAGGATGATGATGAGGATGATGATGAGGATGATGAGGTTGATGAGGTTGATGATGATGAGATTGATGATGTTGATGATGATGATGAGGATGATGATGAGGATGATGATGAGGTTAATGATGAGGTTAATGATGATGATGATGATGATGATGATGAGGTTGATGATGAGGTTGATGAGGATGATGATGATGAGGTTGATGATGATGAGGTTGATGATGATGATGATGATGGTGGTGGTGCTGGTCTTCTTGCGCGCTCAGGGACTTCTGGGAGACGGTGCACTCGTTTGGGGAGGAGCAGAAGAGGCTGTTTCTGCAGTTCACCACCGGCACGGACCGAGCTCCCGTGGGGGGGCTGGGCAAACTGAAGATGATCATCGCAAAGAACGGCCCCGACACAGACAGGTGAGGGGCGGGGCGGGCAGGGGCGGGGCGGGGCGGGCAGGTGAGGGGCGGGGCGGGCAGGTGAGGGGCGGGGCGGGCAGGTGAGGGGCGGGTCGCACAGGTGAGGGGCGGGGCGGGCAGGTGAGGGGCGGGGCGGGCAGGTGAGGGGCGGGGCGGGCAGGTGAGGGGCGGGCCGGGCAGGTGAGGGGCGGGCAGGTGAGGGGCGGGTCCACAGGTGAGGGGTGGGCCAGGCTGGCTCAACTCATGGATACTCAATATCCCAAGGGGTTTTGGTTGACAAAATTTAGTTAGGGTTTTAATAGGGGCTCGAAACAATAGTGTAGCGGCCATTTTGATTGGTTGAAAAGGTATAAGGTCGAGAGTGCAATGTGGCACTCTTGGGTTTTTACGGTAGTTACACTTGAGTGCCCTTTGGTACTCTTGGCACTTAGAGTTAATGTAGTGTGTGCTATGGCAGGATGATTGGTTTGTATCCCTCTTACTTCTCGAGGTCCATGAACTGCGGGTTTCCCACCCTCTGTTGTCAAGTGTCAAGACCAAATCTGAACAGTCAGTAGCAATTGTTCAGTCAATAACCTGGGAGAAAAGAAAACCTGGGCCCGAATTAGATTTGAGGGCCTAATTTCAGTATCCACATTACAGTATTATCATATATAATGGCCATGCATCATCATATTAGCCTGCAAATGCGCTACATAATAGCTGTGCTAATGCATTTATTTTATAGAATGCATTATATTGTTTTGCCGCCCTCTCGTCGTAATGTTTAATTTGTGAAGGCTTCTGTAAGTAGCGCATAACCATTATTTATTTATGATTGTGTGACACTGAGGCTCTTGTTTGCTAATTGGTTGTTATTGCTTATTATCCTGCTGCTTGTAGAAACAAACCGGGGCACTTACAGCCCTTTGAATAACTACTGTGTACAGAAGTAATGTCTGTGTTGATTTGGCAGCAGAATAAAATGTCTGTTGCGTGCTGTACCACGTTACTGCCAGCACTTTCACATGGCCTGAAGTTAGCATGAGGGTACCTGTTTGTCCACATAAGAGTGAAACCAATAAATCGCAAAATTGGTGTGTAACTGAGCATACGCCCAGTTTGCAGGTTTAACTCCAGTCCTGGAGGGCCGCAGTGTCTGCAGGTTTAACTCCAGTCCTGGAGGGCCGCAGTGTCTGCAGGTTTAACTCCAGTCCTGGAGGGCAGCAGTGTCTGCAGGGTTTAACTCCAGTTTTGGAGGGCCACAGTGTCTGCAGGTTTAACTCCAGTCCTGGAGGGCAGCAGTGTCTGCAGGGTTTAACTCCAGTTTTGGAGGGCCACAGTGTCTGCTTGTTTAACTCCAGTCCTGGAGGGCCGCAGTGTCTGCAGGTTTAACTCCAGTTTTGGAGGGCCACAGTGTCTGCTGGTTTAACTCCAGTCCTGGAGGGCCGCAGCGTCTGCAGGTTTAACTCCAGTCCTGGAGGGCCGCAGTGTCTGCAGGTTTAACTCCAGTCCTGGAGGGCCGCAGTGTCTGCAGGTTCAACTCCAGTCCTGGAGGGGGCGCTGTGTCTGCAGGTTTCACTCCAGTCCTGGAGGGGGCGCTGTGTCTGCAGGTTTAGTGAGTGAGTTGGTGTGTAACGGCGAATGTCCTCTCCGTGTCCTCCCCCTCTCCCCCCCCCCCCCCCCCCCCCCCCTCCCTGGCAGGCTGCCCACGTCACACACCTGCTTCAACGTGCTCCTCCTGCCGGAGTACAGCACGCGGGAGAAGCTGCGGGAGAGGCTGCTGAAGGCCATCACCTACGCCAAGGGCTTCGGCATGCTGTGAGGGGACGGGGCGCCCAGGCCGCACGCTGCAAACCGCCAAACAAAAACACAGAGAAGCCAACCAAGCGAGGAAGGAGAGGGAGAATTTGAGCGGGAGAGCGCTGTCAGCCCAGTCTCCACCGCTGCGTTCCAGCTCCAGTCGGGCCGAGCCGGAACCACAGAGAAACCACCCACCGATCAAACACTTATTATTATTATTTTTTTTTTTTTTTTTTTTTTGGGGTCCCTTCTCTTGTGACTTTGTTGCATTTCCCCCCCCCCCCACCCCATCCCCCCGGTCCTTCCTTGTCTGTACAGAAAGATTTTTTTCTCTATTATTTATTTCACGGGTTAAATCAGATCAGTTCTTTTCCATGTCTGTTGAAAGGCTACTCGAACATCTTTTTCTTGTGGGGGTGGGAGAGGGGGACGACGGGAGGGGGAGGGAAAAAACAGTATTTGTAAAAAAAAAAAAGAAAAAAAGAAAAAGAAAAGCGGAATGGAAATCGGGTGGAGAAAAATGTAACCTTGTGGTCTCCAGCTCTGTCACGCCCACGCAGGGTGGTTCTCCAGGCGGGTCGCTCTGCTCCAGGTGACTAGGACCCACCGTGTTTGAGAAAATGCTGCTGTCTGATCTCCCATAGAGCCATTGAGTAACGGGAGGGATGTCCGTAACACTGAGAATTCACAGAGCCCCTTAGCCCCTTCGCCATCGCTCGCTCCTGCCCCCGACCCACGGTCTCACACACACACACACACACACAGCCGCCACGCACACGCACACACACACACACACACACACACACATACACACACGCACACACGCGCACACACACGCACACACGCACACACACACACACACAGCCGCCACACGCACACACACGCACACACACACACACACAGCCGCCACACGCACACACACGCACACACACACACACACAGCCGCCACACGCACACACACGCACACACACACACACACACAGCCGCCACGCGCCCGGCCATGTTTGGGCCTTTTACAGTTCATGGTTGCAAAAGGGATAGAGAGGACTTCTGTACGAAAAAAAAAAAAAAGAAAAAATATATTTTTTCGCCCCTGCAGGAGTCCCGAGGAGTAAAAGAGATTGATGTGTTGTTGTCATGCGTGTGAAAGTGCACTTAAGAAAATTCAGAATGTTAGCAAAGTGCATTATTTACTGCCTGTTACCGTAATGGTTTTTCTTTTTTTTTTCTTTTTTCTTTTTTTGGTAAACATCAAAACATCAATCGAAAGTCTTCCTTATTTACCAGCAGATTTATTTCAAGGCACCTAGGGTTACTCTGAGAAATATATTTTAAAAAAAGAAATAAAAATAAAAAATAGGTGAAGTATGTAGTTTGGATGTGCTGCCCAAACCGATAGACCTCCCTCATAAGGGCTGTTGAAATGATACGCTTGGTAGGTACAACCCTACACACTTTTCCTGGGATTAATTTTCAGAAACCGCTCTCTCGGACCTTAAGATGTCATTTAAATCTAGCTGGTCAAAGGTATGTAATTACTGTTTTAGCAGGGAACAGCGATACGTGCCAATTTAAATGCAGGAAGAAAGCTGCCAGAATTCATGTTCACTGTGTTTGTCTTGGGCTCTGTATCTATCACACAACTGCAGCCGAGAGACACCATTTTGGCTCCTACGTTTGGCTGGTGTCCTACGACTTGATTTGCGTTGAAGGTGTTTTGTGCTATGAGAATTGGATTGCAGCTTTGACCCGCACATATTTTGGATTGTTAATTAAAAAGATGTTTGTCTTTCTACTGTTCAGACGGCAAAACATTCTCAATGCTTTTTTGGAAAGATTTCGTAAGGAATGTTTTTTTTTGTTTGTTTTTTTTTCGGACTCTAGATATTAAATATTTTGAAAGCCAGTGGTGAAATGCCATCTACAATAGTACATTGAGCTGTGCTGTTTGTTTTAATATTTTAGTGGCTGTATCCCAGTTGAGTTACAGTTGCCCTGTGTTCTGACCAAGATGCTGTTCTGTGTCTGCGAGGAAGTCTGTCAAACAAATTGGATTGTACCACTATACCCCCACGCCCCCCACATTGGATTATACCACTATACTCACACATTCAGAAAAACTACACAAAACCGCCCCAACCCCCCCCTCCCCCGACTTTGGTCAGGCTGTGGGAATCACTGATTTTCTTTTCGTTTGTGTGTGTGTGTGTGTGTGGATTGTGCCGTTTTAATCTCCTACGCCCGTGGTTTTGTTACTGCTCACGGTGCACGACCCGAATGGCCTCTCAACCCGGAAGCCCAGCTAATTAAAAAAAAAAAAGTGACATTTAAGCTCGTTTGAGTTCTCCAGAGGGACGCGGTTAATTGTTTGTCGGTTTATCGGAGCGGAGTACTTCTCGGGGGGGGGGGTGGAGAGGGGAAAGGAGAAGAAAAAAAAACAAAACAAAGGAAACGGTGAAAGCGTGGTGTGTAATCATGATGCTAAATAAAAGTGACTGCATTTTTCATCATGTCCTTTGGGAAGAGTACATTTTGATTTAATTGTGGTCTGGCCAGGCTTCGTGATGGCGAGCCGGGCGGAGGAGGTGGTGCCGGTGTGGCGTCGAGCGGGAGCTGTGGCGTGTGTACCAGGGCAATGACGGGAAGAGCCTTTATCAAAGCCTTTTCCGTGTGAGGAGCCGTGTTCCTGTGTTCAGAAGCCCGACAGGAAGTCATAGTTGTGTGTTCACGCAGGCCTGTGAACGGAGGGTCACATCACTGCAGTTGTCACTGCAGTCGGCAGAACCAAAAAAAAAAAAAAAAAAAACGTTCTGCAATTTAACCTCATATTCACCGTTTCATTTCAAATCAAATTTGATGGAGTGCACAGCCAAAAGAACATACAATTGTACCACTATCCAAGGGCTGCCCTGTAATTATGAACTTCTGAATCTATTTAAATTATGGACAAATTAAGCATTACTCTGAACTATAAAAATGAAAAAAAAGTATATGAAAGGGGTCAATCATGGTGGCAATGAATGGCAAATGGTGCCTGTTAACCTTAAATCTAGTTTTTCAGCTGATACGCAGTAGATGCTGGTCAAATGAGAGGAAAGTTGCTGTTGATGCAGTATTTGAGTATGGCCACTTTAAGGCGTTCTTGCTCCAAATGGCATTAATTGCTGGTGCTCAGACAAGCCTCCTGCATTCTGAGCAATTGATTTCAGCAGTACGGAAGTGGAGATTTTTATGTTAAGTGGATAGTTTATATAGACTGTCCACTTCCCTACAGCCTGAGACTGACCATTAACCACCCCGTCATCTGAGGTTTCAACATCTGCATTCATCACAAGGCGACCAGTGTACACCACAGCACGGTAAGGGTTATATATCACATTGCCAATGTCAGTACATCATAGAATTTATTTTATTTTATTCATGGCTCACTGTGAAGCGGTAGATTTTTCTATTAGAAAGGAAAGTTCCAAGGATTAGGTCAATTTTTCAGTGCATGCTGATCAATTATCTGTCTGCATGTTACATTTTTGGAGTATCTTTGTAAAATGTAAAAAATGCAGGCCAAGAAGGTTTTAAGTTTGTAATTTATCATTGATTTTTTTTTCTTGGCGTCAACCAGAAGCAGAAAAAAAAATAACATCAGACAAATTTAATGAAGCATACATTAGTTGTAGCATACATTATGTATACAGTATAGTGGCACTTGGCCAAATTTGCAGTTAAAATATACTAGTTCATATAAAGCCGGAATCCTCAAATCTGGCCCTGGTTTTGTTTCCTCCCAGGTGACGGGATAGTGGAAAACCACCAGTTCTCAGCCCTCGAGAACCGTGTTTTGAGGAACGGGTGTATAAAGTTCAGTATTACGTTACTACTTGATGTGTATATTGAGATTTACCAACCCGACTGCCCCCCCTCTTACACCGGTTGTCCCCGGCACGCCGGCACAGATGCGGTCGCGGGTCACCGCCGCGGGTCACCGCCACGAGGTGGACGTGTCCGCGCTGCCGTACGGGTCGTTGTCCACCCAGTTCCTCTCCTCCCGGTTCTCCCGGGTGAGGAGCGTGCCGTAGCTCTCCAGGACCAGCAGCTCGGCCGGCGGGTCCTCGGCCGGCCGCGCGGCGTCCAGGCCCTGCATGGTGATGCTCCGGCTGGCCTTCTCGCTGCCTACCAGGCTCCAGCCGTCGGGCTCCTCCGTGACCGGCGGGACCTCCGTCCTGCTGCTCAGGCCCTCGCCGAGCTTGTGGGAGTAGTAGTCCGTCATGATGCAGCCCTGGTGCTTCATGTTCTTCACCTTCTCCACGAAGCGACTCACCTTCACCGACAGCTCCGGTTCCCTCGACGCGCCGGAGGGCTTCTCCTCGCCCTGGTCTTCCTCCGCCTCTTCCCTCACGGGGATGGGAGCGGCGGGGACGTCCAGGGGCTTGTGTTTTTGACCGAGATCTTGGACGCGTTTGATGGGTTGTTCCGAGAAGGTCTTGGCGGCTGGAGGAGCTTGGCGGCTGTCTTTGACTGCCTCCTCGCCACCTTCCCTGAACTCCTCGGCCGTCGGTTGGGGTTGACCGGGGAGACCTTGGGTCTCCTGCAAGGCCGCCGCTGCGGTTATCGGTCGCGGTTTAACGGCTCTCTGTTGGGGCGGTAGGGCGGAAGAAGCGGGACGTTGAGACGAGGGGAAGGTTATCCTTCGAAACGACGGTTGGCTGGATTGCGACCTGGTCCTTTGCGGCGGCACGCCTCCCTCCTGCTGCGGCCGTTTGCTCTGCGCGTTCCTGCTGAGGACGGTCCGGTGGGGTCCACAGACCGACCTTGAGCGGTCCCCCCCAGGTACCGTGGCCGCGCGTTGCCCGGGACTCCCCGAACGGTGACGCCCCTCGGGGATCCCGGCGAGCTGACTGACGCTCCTCCCCGCGTCACTCGCGGGCACGATGTCGAACGGGAAGTTCTCGTCCGCCAGTCTCCAGATGAGCTCCTCGTCGTCCTGGGCCACCCTGGCCCAGGCCTGCGCAGACCTGCGCAGCTTGGTCTGGAAGCGGCTGCAGAGGATCCTCTGGTCCAGGCAGAAGGACAGCTCCACCTGCCGCTTCATGGACTCCAGTGAACTCAGACGTCTCTTCAGCATGGCTTCCTCCCTCCAGTGGAAGCTGATGATTCTCTGCGACTTCTCCGAGTCTTTCGACCGCTCCATCTTCACCCCGGTCCGGGCCTGTCGGCTCTCACCCTTAGGACGGGACGCACGGACCTTCTCTGGGTAAATCCAACACCTTGGGGTTCTCCGGTGAAGCGTTGAGGATTTCTCCGGTGTGGTGTTTACTCCTCATTGCTCTGTAGAGTGGCTGGTTGCTGTTGTTGGACAGGTCTGGCCCCACCCAGCAGCATTGTTTGTTGTCAAGTGCAGAGAGTCGAGTGCTTGGTGACGAGAAGTGCCCTGTCACTTTTGATAACTGAACCCTGTTTAGCGCACAGGCTTTCTACCGCTGTGTTTGAGGCGGCGTACGATTTGAACACAAATGAAAGTTTATAATGACAGCAGCTAAGAGGAAATAGCCGTGGTGGAACTTACAATCCGGCACTAGCACTGATTTGTGGCTTGTTGTCCACATTCCAGTCTACATGGTAATGCCAGGAGTATTTTTAAGAATTAAGATTATTTAAGAATATAGGGTTCTGGTATACTTCTGGTATATATATGAAATCATAATTGGAAAACAGGCAAAGTACATCATGATGTTTATTTTGCTCATAAAGCTCTTAGCATACTTGAAATGTCAATATATGAAATCACATTACACAGAATTAAATAAATGCATGTATAGTTACCATTAGATCAGTCCTCATATAATCCATCTCCGCTGAGTTGAATGTCTGTATAACATTCAGACTGATCCATACACTACCATCAAATTCTGCAGAAATGTTTTTGTGTCATATTATAGAACTGGGTTATATTGTGGCTATTGTATAATTCATGATCCACATGGCAGGGTTTCATTGGTTAAAAGAAAATAATACTGTTTTTAAGAATGTTTATTCTGATCATCTTTACCTTTTAAATAATGTATTATTACTGCATTCTGCACATATTTATGCTTTCATGTGGACAGACTTGCATTTACCTTGAGTGAAATGCTTGGTCTCAGTACAAGATTGGGACACCAGAACTGGGAATTAAGTTAAAGCTACAAGGATGTTGCTTGATGGAATTATTTTCTGTTTGACGGAGGCTTGCAAATACCCATAAAATACCGATAAACGTTAGTCTTGCTGACCACAAAAAGCATTTCCAAGCCTTAAATGTAATTGAATATTAGGTCTAATCGTTGATGTACAGTTCACAGTTTGAAATGCATTGTAGCCATTAGCACTGCATATTTAGAGATGAACATTCTGACCCTGTCAAGTTATGTACAATTTGCAAATGCTTGTGCATATAAACTACTTTGTCCATATATGTTGCACAAGAAGGGAGAAAGGTTGAATTATAATTTCCGGGTCTGTGTAAAACTGGACTACTTGTCCTTTTTGTCTTCGACGACCTCTGCGAGATCCTCGCTCCTGAGGGTCTTCACCCGGTTCTCCATGTTGGCGATCCTCTGCTTGATCTTGCACTGGCTGGCCGTGTACTCCGCCATCAGCCGGGCGAACTTGGTCTGGATGACCTCCAGGTGGGACTCCAGCCGCACCACCTTCTCCTCCATGTCTTTGGCGTCGGCGCCGGAGTTGGCCACCGCCTCGTCGATCAGGTTGTCCTTCATCAGGATGGCCTTGCCTTTCTCCTCCAGGGCCTTCTTGGCCTCGGGGTACTCGGTCAGGGCCTCCATCAGGTCGTCCTTGGAGAGGGCGAAGAGGTCCGAGTACCCCACGCTCCGGATGTTGGCCGTTCGTCGGTTCCCGGCCTTGCTCCCTTTGATGCCCAGGATGCTGATCTCCCCGAAATATGCGCCGTCGCTCAGCACCACGAACTGCGTGACCCCGTCGTCCGCCACCACCGCCAGCTTCCCCTCCTTGATGATGTACATCTCCCGGCCGATGTCGCCCTTCTTGCAGATGTAGTCGCCGGGGCTGAAGACCTGCGGCTGCAGCTTGAGCACCAGCTCGATCAGGAGGCCCGCCTCGCAGTCCTGGAAGATGCGCACCTTCTTCAGCGTCTCCAGGTGGACGTTGATGGCGATCTCGGCCTTCAGCTTGTCCGGCAGGTTCTTCAGCACCTCCTTCTCGTCGCAGGTCTTCTTGTTCGTCCAGAGGTAGTCGAACCACTTGATGACCCGGGCCTCCAGGTCCTTGGTGACCTTCCGGAACTGCATGTACTGCTTGATGGAGTCGATCTTGGCCTGGAACTCGGCGCGGGACGCGTTCATGTTGGAGATCATGGCGCCGACGTTGCCGACGATCGTGGCGAAGATGAGCACGCCGATGAGAAAGTCGCAGACGACGAACAAGTACTCGATGTCCCTGACCGGCGGAGGCGTCTCTCCGATGGTCGTGAGGGTGAGCGTGGACCAGTATAGGCAGTAAATGTATTTGCGGGACAGGCGACCAAACTCCGGGTGGCTAATGTTTGGGTACACCCAGGAGTCACTGCCAAAGCCAATGGTCTTCGAGATGGCAAAAAATATACAGGCATTCCAATGGATGATGACGAGGATGTACAGGACGAGGTTGCTGATCCGGAAGATGTTGGGGTAGTTGGTTCTGGTCTCGGTACGGTCAAAGAACTCAAAGAGGCGTCCGATTCTGAATAGGCGGTTGAACCTCAACTCTGGGTTGTTGAACCCCACTTTTAACATGAGAATATCAGTTGGAAATATGGAGAAAATGTCAGTCTTGAACTGATTGGTTTTCATGTAGTTTTCTCTTAATTTCTTTGGGTCTTTTACAAGCAGTCCTTGTTCCAAGAATCCTATTGAAGAAAACATAAGTTTAGATTTTTGCCTTGTCAGTTTAATTTGTCTTGTAAGAAGATGTTATAATCATTAAATGAAAAATTTAAATATTAAATCAAATTATTTTTTTACATTCAAAAGGTATGTCTACTTATGTGTCACATGGGCATTGTTCTTGCTCATATATGTTGTACAATGTGCAATGCATTACAGTATTTAACATTACAAAACTAACTAGTCAAGAAAAAACAACTTAAAGACATAGGTCTCATTATATGTCTGATTGCTTAGCTTACTTTAATCCACTAAACAAACACAGAAATTAAATGTTAAAAATGCCGCTTAATAACAGCAGGTGCCTCACCTGTCCGTGACCTTACAAAAGTGTCAATGATGTAGATCAGGTCTGAGGAATAGTCCAGTGTCAGCCATAGCTTGGTGAAGTTCTCCTGAAGTTCGTTAAAGCAGGCCCTGAAGCGGTTGATCAGAATTATATGAATCACCATTTTGAAGCTGACTAAAGCACACCCTAGGAGTTGATCAGAATGACATGAATCATCAGGACAAACATGGCTCAAATCACACCCAATGTGGTTCAGTGCTCAAAGAAAGAACTGCTGTCAATATACTGTATAAAAATGGTATTTATGTTTATTAAATGGTAAATGGCAGGCATTTATATAGCGCCTTTATCCAAAGCGCTGTGCAATTGATGCTTCTCCATTCACCCATTCATACACACACTCACACACCGACACACCGACGGCGATTGGCTGCCATGCAAGGCCCTGACCAGCTCGTCAGGAGCATTTGGGGGTTAGGTGTCTTGCTCAGGGACACTTCGACACAGCCTGGGCGGGGGATCGAACCGGCAACCCTCCGACTGCCAGACGACTGCTCTTACTGCCTGAGCCATGTCGCCCCCATTATTATTGTGTATGAGCGCTAGAAAATGAGTCTTCCACTGTACAGCTGCTTCTGAGTTACTTAGAGTGTGTTTTCCAGCTTGAGACACAAACCGCTGTACACCCTATTGGAAAGCGGGAATATATCAGACTCTGGAAAGCTGTCAGAAACTTTTTTACATACCTAAAAATATCCTGCGTTATGCACAGGGACTGCACCAGCCATTTTATTTTTTAGCTGTTCAAGGCCAATACTGTGGCACAGGTATACACACCTGGTCACGAGCATCATCAGGTTATAAAATGCGGGAGCAGCTATGACTGTCAGCCATCTGTAGTACAGGTCTGTCGCCGGGTCCATGATCCACACTTCTTTTCTGAAAAATAGTGGACCTGTGATTCATCACATTACATTACATTAGCGTCTCAGCTGCTCTTGTGAAATCACTCCTTCGACCAATACTTTTGTAAGATCTTTCCGATTTTCAGTGTCCTTCAAATGTTAATGCATAGTATTCATTACAGACCGTAACATAGGCTTGTGTGAGGGTAAAGGGGCGGCCTGTAGCGTAGGGGTTACGGTAAATGACTGGGACACATAAGGTCGGTGGTTCGAATCCCAGTGTAGCCACAATAAGATCCACACAGCTGTTGGGCCCTTGAGCAAGGCCCTTAACCCTGCATTGCTCCAGGGGAGGATTGTCTCCTGCTTAGTCTAATCAACTGTATCCTGTCTTGCCAAATGCCAATAATGGAATGTAATGTAAATAGGTTCTGAGACATTAATCTGTCCCGTCTAGAGTGCCTTTGAGCGCTAGTCTACCACTGACCGGCTATGACACGGTACTTACGGTGGCTCCTCCTTCTTTTTGTCATCTTTTTTATCATCCTTCTTGTCGTCCTTTTTATTGTCCTTCTTTTCTTCTTTCTTGTCATCTTTTTTCTCACCCTTCTCATCTTTTTTCTCATCTTTTTCTTCTTTTTTCTGTTCTTTCTTGTCACCTTTTTTGCTGAACATAGTGTTTTCATATTGTTCAGCTGGACAGTGATGAAAGGTGAACTAATTCTAAGGGGCTGTCGGGTGTACTAGGGTTAGTCTCTCTAGGGTTGGTCTCTAAGGTCGGACTAAGAGATGAGTCCTATGAGTAACTCTAGCAAAGGTGCTATCCGGATAACGACCGCAAACCTCTAGTCTAGAGGAAGCTGTGAAGGATTCAGGAAGTAATGGATTCTGAGGGATTGTGCCAAATCAAAACAGAGCTTTAATGAATGGTGAGATATTTCTTATTTGATGTTAAATATATATTTCTTATAGAAGTTTGCTTCACTCCAATCAGTTTGCCTTTATAACAGTACAGGTTTCGGCCACCAGGGGGCAGAACAGTATGGCAGCCTTCTCATTATCCAGTTTTTAAGTGGTGTGCTCACACATTGCATATATTGATTCTGTCCTCGAAAGCAACAGCAATCAACAGCTTTGTGGTTTGAACCCTTATCCCTCAGCTGTTGGCTTGAGGGATTGACAAAGCCTTACCAATGTTTAAAATTAGATATGCAAGAAAAACTAGAAGCATTACATGCATTAAGTAGCAGCATGAATGGATAAAATAGTGGTATTCCTATTTTATCCATTCATGCTGCTACTTAATAGTAAATGGTAAATGACTTGCTCCAACATTGAATTTTAGATGCAACAGCTTGCATGGATCATTTTTCTCAAAGAAAGCTTTGCGAAAATTGCAAAGTGTAATTGTTTCATGTATTCAAGGTTTTATTTTCAGTGTTACGTTTGTGGTTTTACAATAAATACAATAGCATGTACACTCAGTGAGCACTTTATTAGGTATTTATTCAACTATTCATCTATTGGCCTTCTGCTGCTGTAGCCCATCCACTTCAATGTTTGACGTGTGTTCAGAGATGCTCTTCTGCATACCACTGTTGTAATGTGTGGTTATTTGTGTTACTGTCACCTTCCTGTCAGCTTTGACCAGTCTGGCCATTCTCCTCTGACCTCTCTCATTAACAACGCATTTTTGCCCACAGAACTACTTTGTTTTTCACACCATTCTTCACAAACTCTCGCGACTGTTGTCTGTGAAAATCCTAGGAGATCAGCAGTTGGCTGATTTAATATGTCCATTAACAAGGTGTTGTACAGGTCTACCTAATAAAGTGCTCAGTGAGTGGAGAAATTGATGACAATCACTGCCAAATATCATATTGCTCTTTTTATCTGTAATAGTCCTGAGCAGGGTGTTTCTTCACTTTCTGTATTTAATTCCACATTATCAAAGCGTTTAAAACAAAGGGAATGTAGTAATAAAAACAGGAAAGATGAAAACGGTCTGAGAAAGGGACTAGAGTGTCTATAAAAGCTACGGTACATCTACTGCTGGTAACTTACTCATCTGTGTTGTTACAGTTGTTCACATTGAGAGTAGCCAGTGGCCAATGACTGGGGGGGGGGGGGGGGGGGGGGTGTAAAGAAATGCATAAAGTCAAGTGAAATAGTCATAATTGCACCATTTGCTGCTGACAAATTGAATCTGGCGTTTCATAATTCCCAGTACGTGTGAATTTGTGAACGTTATTTTGGGCGTTTTCAGTTGGGGGGGGGGGGGGGGGCTGTGGCTGTCCAGCGCCCGTTCCGCAGCGGGCCCTTTCGGGGTCCGCGGGGACTTACTTCCTCCGGCGCGGCTGGTTGGGGTGGCCCGGGGAGGACTGCGCGTTGCTGTCCCGGCTGGAGAGGTCCTTGAGCTCCGCGCCCCGGAACCGCTCCAGGAAGGAGTCGGGCCGCTCCGCCTCCTGGTGCAGCCGGTGAGAGGCCCAGTTCCTCAGCATGAGGATGAAGCTGGAGAGCCTGGGAGAGAGGAGACGCGGAGAGCAGGGTAAAACAGCGCCACGTAGCACAGTGCCTCTCTTAAATCACCCTTTATCTGCTGTGCGTCTTTATAAAACGTGGATGAATCCAGTCATCGCTCCTTGGTAATGCACTTCTATTTCAGTGACGATGCTTCGCTCGCAGAAATACAGGAACGGTGAGGGTTTGTGAGCGCAATGGGTTGGGGACAGGCCCCTGACTACCATTGAGGACACAGAGGTCATGACGTCAGTAATTTAAAAAATGTTTTTTAATCTAAGCAAATCTTTCCATTTTCACTTGAGAGTGCGCCAGATCGATGCAGGGGTGTCACCACTGGGAGGGGTTTCTCCCAGGGGTGTCCCCACTGACCTCAGAACTGTAAGTCTGCGTGCGGCCCTGGTTGGGGGGGGTTGTGCTCACCTGGCCATGGCTCCTGCTCCCGTGAAGGAGCTGCGGGACTCGCGCTGGGCGCTGGCGGCCGCAGAAACCACCCCCTGCAGCTCAGAGGACGTGTCGTCACAGAGGGAGTGCGGCCTGAGAGAGAGAGAGGGAGGGAGGGGGTGGGTGGGTGGGTGGGAGGGAGTGAGAGTGAGAGAGTGAGAGAGTGTATGCGCATGACTGGTTTAATGTCAGTGCCTTGTACATACGCAAAAAACACAATTCAGTACAGGACACGGTTGTCAAGCTGTGTCAGTATTATTTTTTCATATACATTTTCCGTCATTTTGAGTACTTCCAGTACTTTCCAGATTACTACCTCTACCTTTTTTGTTTTTGAACAGAGCATTTGGCAAGTATATGTTTTTTGAATATTACCAATCAAAATACCTGCTGAACAGCTAGTCGTATCAAAATCAATCGGGGATCAAACGGTGACAGTGTTTCTGCCGGCATGCTGTCAGATGGATTAAGCCTGTGAATGCAGATGGCTTGAGCTAGCATGGGTTTAGGGTTTATCACATGGCATGGGTTTAGGGTTCATCACATGGCATGGGTGTAGCATTTATCACGTGGCATTTGTTTAGCATTTACATTACATTACATTATTGGCATTTGGCAGACGCTCTTATCCAGATGTACAACAAAGTGCATACCCATAACCAGGGCTAAGTGCGCTAATAATGCGCACTTATGCGCAAAGCATTATTAGCCATTTATCACATGGTGTGGGTTTAGTGTTTATCACGTGGCGTGGGTTTAGTGTTTATCACATGGCATGGGTTTAGTGTTTATCACATGGCATGGGTTTAGCGTTTATCACATGGCATGGGTTTAGTGTTTATCACATGGCATGGGTTTAGTGTTTATCACATGGCATGGGTTTAGTGTTTATCACATGGCATGGGTTTAGTGTTTATCACATGGCGTGGGTTTAGTGTTTATCACATGGCATGGGTTTAGTGTTTATCACATGGCGTGGGTTTAGTGTTTATCACATGGTGTGGGTTTAGTGTTTATCACATGGTGTGGGTTTAGTGTTTATCACATGGTGTGGGTTTAGTGTTTATCACATGGTGTGGGTTTAGTGTTTATCACATGGTGTGGGTTTAGTGTTTATCACATGGCGTGGGTTTAGTGTTTATCACATGGCGTGGGTTTAGTGTTTATCACATGGTGTGGGTTTAGTGTTTATCACATGGCGTGGGTTTAGTGTTTATCACATGGTGTGGGTTTAGTGTTTATCACATGGCGTGGGTTTAGTGTTTATCACATGGTGTGGGTTTAGTGTTTATCACATGGCGTGGGTTTAGTGTTTATCACATGGTGTGGGTTTAGTGTTTATCACATGGTGTGGGTTTAGTGTTTATCACGTGGCCCGTTGAGAATCGCTCACAGGACATAGCTGTGGGCCCACACATGTGGAGGGGGTCACAACATTGCCCCCCCCCCCAGCCATGATCCCAATCTATCACCCCCTCACGACAGTCTGGGATCTACACCCCTCATCCCCCACGGGGCCCAAATAAACATGTTAGTATGGTGCCTCCTATATGGGTGGTCAGCTTGGCCATCGTTAACCATCTCACCATGGGTGTGAAAGAGCTCACAGCTCATACTGAGGACAAACCTTCTGCTTACCAGAGGTTCCTCATGAGAATACAAGATGTACACTTGTGTTTGAGAGTCTCTGAAGCAGGCTGAGTGTGTTCTGCCCACCACATTTGGATGAGCTATTAGCATGCTACAGTGGGGCTCTCAGAAAATGTCCAATTCAACCATGCTGCAGTCATTGAGGATGTCACGACTAGCAAGTATGTAACTGAAAAAGAAAATCTTGTATTCATATTCATGAAACATCTTTTGTTAAGGATAAATATTTTCTAGGGCCGCCTTGGCGCACAGCCACAGTAAACGGACCTTGATGCAGGCATCGGTTTGTTACAGTCGCCCACAGCGCATACACCCCAGAATCACGGTCTCAGGCTGTGGGAGACGAGACGGCTTAAAAAAGGCGTGTTGTTCTCCCACTGGGCTACCGAAGGGACGGGGTCATAAGCGGTGTATCCCCCAGCTAACACTAATTGGATTAGATAGGGTACAATTGGCTACCAAATAGGGAGATAAAAGAAAAAAAAAGAAATAAAAAATTCTAAAAAAATAAATAAATGGGCGTCTCGGTGGCGCAGCCTGTAGAGCACTGACCGCATGCTCATTGCGAGCCGCGACGTCGGCGGTTCGAATCCGACCGTCCGACATTTGTTGCATGTCTTCCCCTCTCTCTCGCCCCCATTCTTACTGTCTCTCTATACTATACTGTCCAATAAAGCTGAAAAAGGCCAAAAAAATATCTTTAAAAAAAAAAAAAAAAAATGTTTTGACCGAAAACCTTGTATTAAAATGGCTCTGGGATGTGAAAGTGAGGTGAGCGTGACTGTGCCAGGCTGGTGAGGAGTGTGGGGGCGTCACGGAGACCTGCTGCTGCCATTCTCCAGCCGCTCCTCCTCGTCCTCGGGCGGCCGGGCGGACAGCCGGTGCTGGGCGGAGTAGGACTGCTCGGTGCAGATCTTGGCCATCCTCGATCCTGCGGCCTGTCACATCCAGGGGCTGAGGATCTGCTGCTAACGGGAGGAGTGATGTCAGCGCAGGTTTGTCTCATAGCAACGGCGGTGCCCATTATCGTTAATAATAATAATAATAATAATAATAATAATAATAATACGCTTTATTTATATAGCACCTTTCATTGTAGATACAAGGATACAGAAATAAAATGATAAACCCTGGGATTGTGGAAATATATGCACACAACAAACAAATAAGATGAACACTTTGGGGCCTTTCCCCTGTGCTTCCCATGAGTGGGAATATTTTCTGCTATTTGGGAATGTCAGACAACTAATACCTGTCTGTTATGTATTTAAACCAGAGTCCTGATATTGTGTGCACGGTGCACAAGCAGGATTATGCAAACTTGTTGTCCACGAATCATAGTGGGATTTAAAATTCATGTGATTCAGTGAAAAATTGTATTTTGCTTTTTACAGGGCCAGATATGACCACAGAATATGGGGTGTTAAGTCAACGTGATGTCCTTTTGGTTTCTCGAGAGGTAAGAATCTGGTGCACCACGATGAGTCGGAAGGTGTTGTTAAAACAGCTTGCAGCTTGCATGTCATTCTGTGATATATTCTGTGTCCAATAGTCCCCTCTCTCAGGTTATAGTTTTTACAGTTCCTGTAATCATCTATCAAATGTGAACCTCAGAAAGCCTGATGAACTCAGCTATGCCATGATATGATGAGATTACAGTGGCTTCAGTTTAAAATATATATATATATATATATATATTTCCAAACTGACAAAGCCACCAACTGAGAGTATCACCTAAAAATATATCCTGATCTTCAGCCTTGCATGTCTGAGAGATCACCTTCGTTTTAAAATACCCCAGACTTAATTCTGTCCGATACAGAGTGTAGAGGTCACTGTCCAACTGTCCAACAAAATGTATATATTCTCTATTTTGTATGACTAATTATGCGCTATAAAGATATTTCTTTTTCACTCTTGTGTTTTCGACAATCGAGCAGTTTACAGCAAATTCACAGGGTTACAATAATAACTAAGTGTCATGCTCTTTGGCTTTTGATGAGTCTAAATTCAGTATATATACTGATATGTTTTATGCCCTTTCAACATTCCATGAAGTTATGGAAAATAAATAATTACTGTGTCATATCATGTTCATACATTTGTGTTAGTTGTAACTACTTATTGTACATGTTTATTTAAGTGAATTTTATATTTATATTAAGTGTTTATATTAAGTTTGATATTTATGAAATCAGATGTTTATGCTTTTGGTTGAATCAGCCTTTTCACGAAATCTATCTGTGTAATAATTTACTCATGGATTTCAATTTGAGTGAAAAACTGCATGTCGCCATTCAACCTGTTACGATGGAACACCAGACTCAGGCTGGATTCTCAGTGGACACAATTAGGCTAAAGCCTATTATTGTGGTAACCATGACGATCTTAAGATGTTAGAGAAAAACAATTTGTGGCATGTAACCTTTATATAAACGATATGTTTCATTCAGCTGAACACTTTGTCCTTGCCAAAGAAACATACAAAGCATTATTCTTATGTTCAACCCAGTAATGACCATATATATATATATATGTATGTGTATACATATACATATATACATATATGTATATAGTTTATAGTTGATTAATTGTTTTAAAAGAGAAATCAATCGAGTGGGTCATGTGTTGCCTAGATGAACCGTTAACTGACACGCCCAAAAATCCGCGTTGGGCACCTGAAATGTTCATATTATCGTCCAATGAAGTGATTCATTAAACTTTTAATTCCATGATGGAACCGATCTTAGTTGAACTCGATTCGTTCGAAAAAGGTTTGCCTGCTTATTTTTTGGCGATTGTTTTTTTTAATTTAAAAAATATATATTTTTCAATAGGTTGTATATATTTTAGCTATTGACGACACCGTACATATAGACTAGGCTACTACAATTCAAACCATACTAATTTAATAAAATATACCGGGAATAATAAAAGCAATGATATAGATTGCTATTTTGTATGTGAATGTATTTATTTGACGTGTAACAACGCTGTGTTAGTGTAGACTACACTAAACCAAAAAAAAAAGGTAATCATCAAACATTTCTTGAAATATTTGTACTTCCAAGTTTACCTGAAAGGAAAATGCATGATATATGCCTGTCAAATCTTTATCATACTTTCTTTCAGCCTGGGATAGCCTAAGTATTTACAAAATCGACAGGCTATGTAAGGTATAGTCTCTAGACTGGCTGCAGCAACAGGCATCTCCCCATCCTCAGAAGAAATCCACCCAAGTCAACATAATACTCTACCCGAATTCGCAGCTGTGTGTTGAGCTTTGAAAACCGTTGTCCTTGGACCTTTCCGCGCAAATTGACGCGCAAAAGACAATCCCTCGTAATTTGATGTTAAATAATCCAGTTTTGGAAAAACAAATGTAATCCTTCGTTTCGTTGGCCCATCATGGTATTTCTTTGGTTATTTCACACAGTGAAACATTGTTGTTTCCACTTTACTGTCACGCCAACGTAGACTTTCTGAGGTTCTAACTGAGTATAACACCTATTGGCTTGTTTCAGAACCGCGACGACGGACAGCTCCGTTGACAGACATCACAACGCACCTGCTCTCTCTCTCTCTCTCTCTCTCTCTCTCTCTCTCTCTCTCCTTCTCTCTCCTTCACCCTCTCTCTTTCCCTCTCTCATTCTGTCCTTCACTCTGACAACTCAAACGAACCTCCTATAAATATTCATCAGCGTGAACTTGGCAATTGATTCCAAGGTTGCGTTACAACAAATAACAATGTTTACTCTGACTACAATGTCACGTGGACTATGCATCCGCTATAGGGGTGACTGGAGACCCTCAATCTGACTAATGAGTTGTAAGAATGTGATCACTATTGTTCAGACCCATATTTCCCTTTGAGCTCACAGAAAATTGATAACTGTTTACGAAACTAAAGAAATATTTGATCCAAAATGAAATGTTGAGATACAAAATGGACAATTCTCACCTTGTCCATTTTTTGATTTGCAGTCATAATATTCTTGGTAAAATGGTTTAACTTCCATGGTTGTAAGAAGCAGTTTTTTTTTTATTCATGCTAGCTTCAAACCCACATTCCTAAATGACCAAAATTGGGAATTGTTGTAATACGTACTTCTAGTTTGTTAAAGTATATTGGTTTGAAAAGAGATTTTTTAGAAATTGAGCTGTTTTAGAAGTATCATTTATTACATTTGAAAAATATAAATTGAAAACAAACAATAAATACCCCCATTTACTCCATTTACCACCATTTACTCCATTTACCACCATTTACCATAATTTACCCCTATTTACCATTGTTTTACACCATTTACCATAATTTACCACCATTTACCACAATTTACCATAATTTACCATATTTACCACCATTTACCCCAATTTACCATCATTTACCATCATTTACCATCATTTACCACCATTTACCACCATTTACCATCATTTACCACTATTTAACCCCATTTACCCCATGTACCACCATGCACCACCATTTACCCCTATTCATCATCATTTACCCCCCACTTACCCCATTTACTGCCATTTACCGCCATTTACCATCATTTACCATAATTTGCCCCATTTACCACCATTTACCCTCATTTACCATAATTTTACACCATTTACCATAATTTACCACCATTTACCCCATTTACCCCATGTCAAAATTACCAGTTCTGTCTGTGTTCCAAATAAAATAGAATTTATTGAGTTGTCACTGCATGAGAGTTGGACAGATAGATTATTGAATAATGAATAGTGATCTTACTAATTACAACACCAGCTGTGTAGTAGAACAAACCAAATGTTGTTTTAACCCCAGCGGTAAGACATGAAATGCTCAGAGTCCTTCTGCTCTGACACATTAGCTTTGCTGGGAATGGTATGAGTGCCGCATCTGAATATGTATAAGCACTGTTCTGAATAGGACTGATGTAAAAGAAAGCCATGTCTAACGGGCACTGAAATACTCAACAGTGACTGCACACACACTGCAAGAAAAGCATGAAATGTGCAATCCAAAATTAAGAAATTAGCTGTGGTGTTGTAGTAAACTAACAAAAAGAAGAAACAAATAAATAAACCCGCTTGGCCATGTTTAGTTAGATTTACCAAACAAACACAAACAAAATCTAAAGTTTCTTTTATTTTATTATTTTATTCTTTTACTTTATTTTATTTAATCTAGGCATGCATTTTCCCTAGCTATATTTTCTTGAGGAACTTCAGTTAGATCCCTTTAAAGAGTGTGGCGATTTAGGAATCGGTCAAGGAAAATGTGTACCTTTAGATTCCAGTGTAAAGGTGTGAAACTGTGTTCTGAACCACACCTGTTTTGGGGGTTGGAGTGTGGCAAGACTTCCCAAGTTTTGGGAAGGATCCAAAAATCATTCCAGTCTGCTTCCGTCTCCGACTCTCCGTCTCTCTCCCGTGACCTCGGCTGAGGGATTGTGGGAGTTCATTACCAAGCCCATTACCTACCACGCTGATCCCAGCGCCTCTCCGTGTCTGCGGCCTGTCTGTAACTGTCGCGCTTTGACCTTTCTGTCCTCACCGAGCCACTGCGGGGACGTCGAGGAACGACGAGGCTAAATGTCACCACGCGCGCGGAGTACAAACCAACCTGCGAGAACGTTTTTACATTCATTAACTTTGCCATTTCGCTGGATTGAACGCTGGCCGTTCTCCACAGAAAAGGGATCCACTACAGGCTACTTGAAGAAGCAAATAACTCTTCCATCTATATTTTACATCTAATTACATTTTATGAAAAGTTGGTAACTTCCATAGGGAAGGTAAATGGTATTAATATATTGCATGTTTACCATTTAATCCCACCAAATTAGAAAATTATAAAAAACGATAGAATTAGAAGAATAAATATTAACAAGGTAACTGATTTTTAAGAGATTTCAAATACTCAATGGGGTCAAATTGACCCCAAACATAATAGGAGAGTTAAAGCAAAAACAAAAAAACAGGTAAAATCAAGGTAATTGTGCTGTGCTTTCAATTCCACACTGTCTCTCCAATCATGACACAATCTTTGCCTTTGCGTCAAAGCACTGGAGGCTGATTATCAGCCCCTCCCATCTGCTAACCATGTAAATTTCTCTTTTGTTTTATATATCAAAATTATTCTCTATTTCTGTAAAAAAAAGTGTGTTTCTGAAAGCTTCTAGGTCACTTCACAGAAAAATGAATCTGAAAAACTGTTGCATGCTTTCAGCTCATAGACAACATAAATTCATGACTACATTAGTTTTACAAGGCAATGTTGAAACAGACAGTGTCGTCCGTAAGTGTTTGGACAGTGGCACATGTTTTTGTTGTGTTCACTCTATACTCCAGCAAACAGATACAGATAAAGTGCAGGCTTAGCTTTAATGTGAGTGGTTTTTACATCAACATTGGGTGAACCGTATAGGAATTACAGCCCTTTTTCATACGCGATCCCAAGTTTTACATCTAGTTCCCCCCCCCCTCCTATTTTAGGCCCCCCATAGTCGCCCACAAATTTAGCCTGTTATCATCCGGAAAAGCCAGGACGAGTGAGCACCCTGAGCCCCTGAAAACACCATCTGGGCCCGGAGCTTCGGAGCTTATTCCAGATGGCCACGCCTCTCCCGGCTCTGTCTAAGCAGCGGCTCCCGTCGCCCTAAAGACGCCCGAGAAACCCCCGGGCGATCTCCTGAGCGCCTCCGCTAATCTCTGATTACGCCTCTCACAGGGGGCCGACGCGTGCGCGTGTGCCTGCTGCAAAGGGCTTAATCCAAAGGTCGCGGAGAGTTGTGCCTGTGTGGGGTGGGGGTGGGGTGGGGTGGGGGGGGGGGGGGGTGCCCAGACTGTAACCCCAGACTGTCCAAAGACTATCCAAAATAGTCCTGAGATTACTGCACTCAGGGAGAAGGCTGATTTGATGCCAGCAATACCAGTAAACTGCCTTCGAGGAATAGTGAATGAGGATAGGAGTGTTTTTCTTCCAGTGCGGGAGATGATTATTTAATAAGGGCTAAACTTTTGATTCAACAGAAACGTTTTAAGCAAATGCTACTTAATGTTTTCTTGGAAGTCCCAAATGTTCCATTTCATTTTAAAAAGGTTCTGGTTGGCATTTTCCCAGCATTTTTTTGTCACAGAGGATGCCATTTCTAATCTAATTACTGAAAATAACATTACATATCAGCGGATTGGCACACGGTGCGCCAGTGAGGGTCTGGTGCCCGGTGTAAAGTGTGAAGCCGTTCTCTCGTCTCCGCGATTTCGCTCTGAAAACACGTCCGTGCGCTCCTCGGCCTGGTCCCAGAATGCACCGCGTCTTTTATCTGGGGGGAATAAGCAGCTGCAATGCGATTGCCGTTAATCTGTTGATGTCCTTATCGGTGCTCAGAGAGAGAGTCACGCCAGCTGCGACTCGCTGGAAACGAAAGGTTTATCTGGAAGCCCGGGCTGAGGAGGCACTCCAGGCTTTCCTCGAATCCCAGTCCCGCTTAAGCACCTCTTTTCCCAGCGCCTCGGCCAGACCAAGGCACTCAAACGGGTACTCCTTCACCCCTAGTGTTGTTCTCATCTCAAACGAGTTTTTGTAAAATTGAAAATGCGTTTTTTCAATTCCAAGTGCCTTTTGTTGAACGGAGAAAGAAAATAAAGTAACAAAAGTAACGGACTCAGTTCTGAACTCAGACAAGAGACAAGTTTGAACCTTAATGCGTTTGGCTTGTGTTTTAGTATTGCGGTTTCTGTTTTACAGTGGGAGATTTGGTAGTTTTGAAAAGCCAAACGGTACATTTAATATTGACATTTATATTGATTTGAGGTGCTCAAATGAACATTTAAAAAAACAATCTTTTTGTTCCCTCTGTCTTAAGTTTAGTGTCAACATTTATCCCTTTGGCTGTTTTGTTCAAGTTTTACCCACAAACTGCAAAAGACTAAGCAAGCGTTTGGTGAATCTGTTCTCATTATACGGAGTAAGCGGCAAACTGGAAGTCGCTCTGATGTGTGTCATACGGGTAGACCTGAGCATCGCATGCAATCTTTCAAACCTGCCACCACTTCATAGAAAACCGTATGGCCTCTATACACTGAAGCACACGTACGCTGTGTGAGTACCTCCAGCTGTTTATGATGAATACGGGGAGAGTTGTCATGTAAAGCAGAGTGTTGTGACACGCTCCATGAAATGGTTTGAATCCATGGTCCTGGGGGGGGGGAATTCATTAGTGGGGGAACAATGAACCCCGGTTTCACTGTCTGCACGACAATACTGTGTTTTATTCAGCTTGGGGCTGCATAATTAATGTGTATTTTTGTCTTTGTCCTGCGTAAGAGACCAGACACTCTGTTAGCGCCTGCCCTAGAACACAGTGGGTAGGTGCATCTGTGTTCTCTCTCCTCCTCCAAGCATTGTTGGGGTTCAAATGAACGTTTTCTATTAAACCTGTACCAGGGTCAGGCCACTTTATTTTTCTGTCCAAATTAACATTTGACATTTTCATGTAATCTTTTCCTTGGAAGACAGGGGTTTTTTTTTTTTTTAAAAAACAAACAAACAAAACTCAGCAGTGAGTGAGACTGTTGGTAAGAATGACATTATCCTCCTTGGGCCTCCAACGGGCCTGGAGCCAGGGCCAAAAGCTCATCAGCAGCTCTCTGGAATGGGCCGGGCTTTCCGAGAAGCCCAGGGGATGACCAGGTGGCACAGGATCTCCAGAACAGTTTTGGTGGTTCTGTACCACGGTGAAGGAGGCAAAGAAAGTTAAGATTGTGAGGACAGGTGAACAGATTCTGCACATTAATACATGTACATAACGCACACATGCACACATGCCTACACACACACACACACACACACACACAAACACACACACTAACTTAACTAATGTGTCCATTAGCTAGAGCAGGGGTCACCAACACGGTGCCCGCGGGCACCAGGTCGCCCCCAAGGACCACATGAGTCGCCCGCAGGCCTGTTCTAAAAACAGCACAACTCACTAGTGAGCTGCATCTAAAATTTCATTTTATTCTGTTGCTATTTCTTTTTAATCACACTTGCATTTGTATAGATTTAAAAATGACAATATCTTAAAAATATGTTTATTATACATGAAGTTTAGATAAGTTTAGGTGAACTCTGACCTACTCTAGTTCAAAGGTCAGTATTGTGCGTGTGACAAAACAAACTGGTAGCCCTTAATATGACTCGGTACCCATGAAGTAGCTCTCGGTTTCAAAAAGGTTGGTGATCCCCGAGCTAGAGCTTCCATTAGCAGAAGTTGCTGATTGTTTTCCAGTGATCTGGCCCAGGATCACATGCAAGTCTGCAGCCAGGCAGCGATACGATGCTAATGCTAATGCTAATGATGGCGAGGCTTCAAAGGAGAAAGTCATGTCTTCTGACACAGAGATTGCTCCTTCACTCCCCTTTCTTCTTTTCAGAACATTGTGATGAGAAGGCTTTTGTTACTGTGATTGGAGGAGACACTGGCTAAATGCTAACCGGGGGGGGGGCGGTGACTTGACGCAGGCAGAGGGGCAGGTGGGCCTACATCGCACAAGGTCTCGACTAAACATGATTAAAGAGACTCGCGCTCATCAAACAGAAAGGGGAAGATGAATCAGGGCCTGGTAATCTGTTTTGACTTTATTCAAATTAGCCAAGTAGACACTGATTTTTATGCTGCTTCAACGCTAATATCACCGTCTTATCAGCCCGTGTGATGGTGACCTGTGTGTGCATGCCAGTCTCCAATCAATGAACATCAACGCCTGACTAAATTGTGGCTTTCGCAGTGCTGAGGCTACCGTGCATTTACAAGTGGTGTGCGTCAACGTAAAACGGTGAAACAGGGCGTCGAAATGTTCCAAGACGGCTTACGTACGGAGCCCACGCAGGCTGAAGAGTGATGACTTCAGAATTCAGTCCTTCAGCGAGTCATTTACTGAAGGTCCGCTCACCTCCCCAATCCCAGGCTATCGACTGTCTCTGAGAGCTCTGTAGACTTCACTGCACAGTGCTCTGTGAACTGACATCACGCTGTTAAGTGTCTTGTTCCCAATCACTGTCTGATTGCTTTCTCTTGCAGGTTTGTGTTGGTTGTGTGTGTGAGTGTGTGTGTGTGTGTGTGTGTGTGTGCGCGTGTGCTGTAGTGTCATGAATGATAACAATCCAGTACACTTTGAACAGTGCCTCCTGTAGCATCTCCAGCAGTGCCTATGACTCTGATCCACACACACACACACACACACACACACACAGATGTGCTCACACACACACATACAGAGAGATGTGCTCACTCAAATACACACACACACACACGTGCACACATATACACATGCATTATATATACTTTGAGCTCACAGTTAAACATAAAACAGTAGAGTCCTGCTTATATAGAGCAGCTCAGGGAGATGCCTTGATTCTTCCCATTAGCTGCATACTCAGACCGGTCCAATGAGACACATTCAGAGGCAATACACTGACAGCTCTGCGGACAAAATGGCTACCTAGAGTGTCAGATGGGAACCACCGAAAGTCCCTGTTGACCTGTCTGCGAGACTGAGCATCCCTGTAGACCTGTCTGTGAGACACACGCATACACACACACTCACACACATACACGCTCACACACGCACTCACACACTCACACACACACAAAAATAGATATGCACTCCCAGTCACACGCACTCTGACTCACTCACACACACACACACACACACACACACACACATACACACTCAAACACACACGCTCAGAGCAAGAGGAAATCTCCAGTAGGACCAGTTTGACTATACCAATAAAAGGAAACAACTATACTTTGTAAGTGCAGATCTTGTTTTGGCCACTGTTGCCAGGCTCTTGTTGATTGACATGAAGGTTAATGAATGGTATCCTAGTTACAGGTGTGCCAGTCTGCCCATTGGTGGCTGAGCTGTTCAGGTGACAAGCAGCAGGTCACTGTGTGATCCTCAGTAGACAATGCCACACTCTAGGAATGAAAACAACATAAAAATGCACAGTTGCAGATTATAAATCATTTGTTCGTTGGATATTTGGTAGAGGGATGATATGATGGCTTTTTACCAATTGGCTGACCAAATGGCAGTATGCTACATGTCATATTAAAATGAATTAAATGTATTAAAGTCAAACTGGTGCCATAGGAACAGTATTTGGCAGTCCTATTGCACACCCTCTCCTTGAATAGAAACATATTTATATTCTAGCCATGGTACTTCATACAGTTTATTCCTCAGATGGGGAGCTCAGCTTATAAGGTTTACAGGTAGCTGTGGTCAGGTCATGGTTTGTACAAACAGGATATCCCTGTTTAAAAAACCAGCTAAGACCAGCTGGGATTCTAAGCTGGTTTAAGCTATGCTTTTGACACTTATAGCTGGTCGTAGCTGGTCATAGCTAGGCGGTAAGTCGGAGGGTTGAGTTGTCTGGCAGTCGGAGGGTTGCCGGTTCGATCCTGCCCTGGGTGTGTCAAAGTGTCCCTGAGCAAAATACTCCTGATGAGCTGGTTGGTGCCTTGTGAGCGTGTGTATGACTGGGTGAATGAGAAGCATCAATTGTACAGCGCTTTGGATAAAGGCGCTATATAAATGCCAACCATTTACCATTTACCACTGGCTGACTAAACAATAACTGGGGATCCAGCCCCTGGAGTTCATCTCGCACTCTTTGAAGAGAAAGGCCTCATTAATTCATTTCCAGTTTTGTGGAAGACGTGAATTCCTTCTGCGGTAGCCATTACGCAGGTCAGAGGAAATGCAGAGAGAATGTTCCGTTGGTAAGACCTTTTCACTGAGTCTAGAGGATCTAATTTCATGTAACATGTCCCATATAACAGACTAAACCCTTTCACTTCGACTGCGATATGGCCTGTGCAGGGTGTTTTACGGCATTTCCCACTGGTGCACGACTCAAAGACCTTTTGAGCTGCTGCAGGTGTCATATCGCCCTCTGCTGGTCGCATTTGGTCATTGCCGTCCCCTGAAACGAGAGGAGGCAGGACCACGTTCAGCCCTTACAAAACGTAGCGAAGCGTTTACTTAAACAGAAACGGAGGCACGTTGAATATCCCATTGTAAACCGCGGGACTTACTGATATAGTACGGTTTGCTCCTATGGCGTCTCAGAAGGCGTTATCCCTCATTTAAAGCATAGGCCTATATCATTATTGATTGGGCTACGCCCTTGACACGCCCACAAAACGGGAGCAGATATACCCCAAAGCCTGTTATCAGACGTTGTCCACCGTCGGGAGGAAACATATCGTTCAACCGTAGCAAAACGCAGCAAAAGGTGTTCAGATTGAACATGCCCATGTTTTACAACTAGATCAGTGGTATGAGGTATGCAAAAATATTGTGTTGTCAGCTGCGGGAGATGACCATATGACCCGACAGAGAAACAGTTATGAAAAGGACCATGGTTAAAATGCTCAAGACCCACTCTCTGCAACATGGTGTACCCATCACTTAACAAGGCTCAGAGGGACAGGTTTCCCTCTTGACCAAGCAGCACCCCTGCTGTTCTTACTGTTTTTGTTAAGTGCTCATGAGGGTGTTGTGCTTCATGAAGTTACACTTGCTTTTAATGTGTGTCTAAGTGCGGAGAGAGTAGCTTTTGTACGGTAGGTTAGATTTTCTACTAAACACAGACTCCAATCTGCTGTCCTTAGTCAGAGCATCACTTACGGTCCGTGGGAGGAAACGCTGGGCTCTTAGAGAAGTGAGCTGTCGCGTTGCAGTGGTTTATTGCCGACGGTGTGGTGGAGTGTTGTGGTTAGGGCAATGTGCCAGAGAAAATGTAAATGTTGATGGAGGTGTGGTAAGCATTGCAACGTTAGCTCCTGTTGTATATATGTTTATGTTTACTGGTTTATATTGTGACATCATGACACATCTCAGGGCGACATTGGCTCAGGTGCTAAGAGCAGTCGTCTGGCAGTCGGAGGGTTGCCGGTTCAATTCCGCCCCGGATCGAAGTGTCGAAGTGTCCCTGAGCAAGACACCTAACCCCCAAATGCTCCTGACGAGCTGGTTGGCACCTTGCATGGCCGCCAGTCGCCGTTGGTGTGTGTGTGTGTGTGTATGAAGGGGTGAATGAGAAGCATCAATTGTACAACGCTTTGGATAAAGGTGCTATATAAATGCCAACCATTTACCATTATAACATGACTCCCAGCAAACAAAAATATTTGAAGATTAAGATTTTAGTAATTTGGCTGTGAACCTGGCACCTGGCACCTGGGTTTAAACAGTACCAGTCAGACAAGGGACAGGGCAAAGGTCGATGGCTAGGAAGAGGGTTTTTCAATTTTAATCTACTACTGTTTTGTGCTTTATTTTATCCATTTTCACGTTCTGTGCAGCAAGAATATAGCAAATAAATAAATAATCACGTGACATTTTGTGTTTCAAATTTCAATGGCGAACGAACCATTATGTTTATAACGAAATTCAGTTCTTCGCTTTTGCTCTTGTGTTTTAGCGTTTAAGTTTGGCTGTGCGACCTCACTGCAATGTGTTCTCATTGGCTTCAGCCCTCTTTTCTCTCTCTCTCTCTTTTTAATTCTTCTGGTGTTTGGTCGCCCTTCAAAGCCTTCAAACAATTGACCTCGGTCAAAAACATCAGATCAGGTGCTCTATTTTTGATTATGCCAGCGAAAAATGCCAAAAAAAAAAAAAATCACTATAGCTTTTTCAAATTGCAGTTCTTCACCTTGTAATAATGCGGCAAACATTCAGGAGGATGCCAATTGAGGGCGATTACCCCCCCCCTCCCGGGCCCCATGTAATTGTGTTTTTAAAAGCACAAACATGGCATGCATCATTATACACTACACAAAGTGTCCTGATTAGTACACATTCTGGGTCCCTGAGTAACCCCTCATTACCGACAGGGCCGTTTGTAGCACTCGTATGGTCAACAGTAATCCCCTGATTTACACGGCCTTTCCACTGTGCTCTCTCTCTCTCTCTCTCTCTCTCTTGCTCTCTCTCTCTTTCTCTCGCTCTCTCTCACTCTCTCTGTCTTTCTCTTTCTCTCTCTCTGTCTCTCTCTCTCTCTCTCTCTCTCTCTCACTCTCTCTGTCTTTCTCTTTCTCTCTCTCACTCTCTTGCTCTCTCTCTCTCTCTCTCTCCCTCTCTCTCTCTCTCCCTCTCTCTCTCTCTCTCTCTCTCTCTCTCTCTGTCTCTCTCTCTTGCGTAAACAGGCGATTGTAAGCGTTCTTTGTGGGTGTTTAAAATGACTGCTTTGACTTTGGTTGACAATTTGTTTTTGTTGTCACACAGCACAAACCAACTGTAAAATAATATGTGCAAAGCATGATGTCACAGCTGAAGAAGATTCAAAAGTTGGTTCTTGAGATTTAGGGTTTGTAACCAAACTAATGGAAGCATTTAAAAATGTCAGTATATGTTATATACTGTCTTTAGCACATAGAATTGTAGGTTAGACGTGAAATGGAAAACATACTGTGAATTACACTATTATACGTCGACACATACTACTTGTTTGATCAACCTCTGGCTCAAACAAACCAACAGCTGTACTGAGTTCTGATATGTCCACCTTAGAGCTAATGCTCTAAGCCAGTTTTTTACTGAAGGACGTAATCACAGTCCCATAGCACTACTATGTATTACATAGCATGTAATATATTTTCAGATTTTTCAAGCTTCATGTCTTTATCAAGGGAAAACTACATAGTGTAGTCACTACAAGTGTCCACATTTCCCGTTTGCTTTGATGGGGCTTTGTTACAGTAATTTAGGTTCAGAGCTTTGCTAAGGGGGCCTCTGAAGAATCGACCCTATGACCCCCTGTCCAGTTTCTTATGTGTTACAGGTGGCATCTCGTCCTGTCCTGATACTGTATGCTGTTTATGAGCACTGTGCACCTGTCCCGGGTTTACCCTCTGGAGACGCTTTGCAGGCAGGGGGCGCTGTTGAGGCTATTATATGCTTATTCATACACTATATCGTTTAAAAAAAAAAAAATGATAATGTTTTTTTAAATGTCTTTTTTGTTGGGAAAGGTGGAGGAAAATGCGGCTTGACATTTAACAATTTTTCGAAATATTATCTAAATATCTTTCTAAATATTTTCTAAAAACTTTTAAATGTAAACAGTTTCCCCTTACTTCTTTCTCTCTCTGTCTTTCTCTCTCTGTGTCTCGTTCTCTCTCTCTCATTCTCTCCCCCCTCTCTCTCTCCCTCTCTGTCTCTCTCCCTCTCCCTCTCCTTCTCTCTCTCACTTTCTCTCTCACTCTCTCTGTCTCTCTCTCTTTCTTTCTCTCCCTCTCTCTCTCCCTCCCTCCCTCTCTCTCTGCTCCCTGGGTTGTGTCTGCTCTTCTAAGCCTAACGAGGGAGGCCTGCAATCAAACATCAAATGGAACGAAGTGGCTGACAATTTGGGAGAACTTAACTCCCACCCTCTTGTTCAAAATCACTACACAACTCAAAAGGCACCTTGAGACCCATTAATCAAACTGGTCCCATGTTCCTGTTCCAAATTCTCATCAAGTACCTCCGTCGAGGTGCAGATTTAATCTCTGATCTAAAAAATCTGTATGGGTTTATGGGGGTGAACTGTATTATATACCTGGCCTATACAGCAAGGGGCTTTGGGGTGCAAGTGTTTCTGTTACACAATAAGGCCCTTAACCCTGCAGTGCTCCAGGGGAGAATTGTCTCCCGCTTAGTCTAATCAACTCTACGTCACTCTGGATAAGAGCGTCAGCCAATTGCCATTAATGTAATGTAAATGATTATAGAGCCAGACTCATTTGTTTACTTATTAAGAACTATAAAATCCCTTCTAATGATAAGACTAAAGAAGTCTTTTTTTTATTGAAACACTCTATTTTACATGCATTGCCGTACCCTTTTATACACTGATACTGCATGTTTTTCTGCAAATAGAAGTAGGACACGTGAAAGAAAAAAGCCCAGGGACTTCTCATGTTCTCCCTCCTGTGAAGCTGCCTTCTTTTCTTACATTAGTTTAGCATCTGCTCCTTTCCAGGTTCCAGGCTTAGCGTCCGCGTTCTGGGAGCCTCGGGCTTGGCTCTGCTGTCCAGGAATATCCGGAACATTCCTGAGCCCACGATCCCGTTCTGCTCGGGCGGTTAAGCCCCGGCCCTCTCACTCGCTCTCGGTCACCGCGGCGATCGACTTCGCGGTAACCGCTAGCGACTGTCTGTGTATCCGTTTACCCTGGTGTTACGGGTCGGCGGGGCGCTTGTCCGAGGTGAAATCTGAACCCGGGCCTCTCACTGTTTTACCAGTCAGCTAAAGGCGAAAACCGCCCCCTTGGCTAAAGGGCAACGTTGTTATTTTGAACCTGAGGGTTGTGTGGTCAGGGTGTTGTGACAGTGACCTGCTAAAAGGCCTTAGCTTTACTGCACCTCCCGGTGCTCACAAGCTAACTCCCTGAGCTGCACCTGCTACGCTGGCACGTGTTAATTACACCATCGCAAAGAGGGCAGTGATCCACAGACCCTCTCTGAAGTCTAGACCGTGTCTCTGAAACATGTAGGGGAGGCAACAAGCTATTTATCGCTAAAGATAGCCACAGTTTTTGCGTCTTAACCCCACAATCAAGCCATGTCACACATTTGCCATATGAATAAAATACAACTTGTGAACTTTTGAATTCATGTCAGTTCTTGTATCTGTATGTGTGCCAAAATCTATTATGTGCAACACTTCTGTATATATTGGTTCTGTAGACAAGAAGGTTGTTGAAAGTAGCCCAGTTATTGACTGGTGGATAATCTATGTATTCTTTAAGCGTTCCAATTGTATGTATATGGTCACGCTCAGACTCCTCCCGTACTGTCCTCTAGGGTCCTCTTCACACTTGTCCCTGTGTTCAATCTGCACTTTGTTGTACGTCGCTCTGGATAAGAGCGTCTGCTAAATCCCTGTGGTGTAAATGCATTGGGTAAATGTAATAAACACGGATACTGGCTTGCAAAGTTCTGACCGGTATTTAACTGGGGCTCGGGGCCAGGAGCCTTGGGGAATTGGGTCTCCTCCAGCCCCACCTCCAGGGACTGATGATATCACGCAGACCCATAAACCCTGCAGCCCCAAAGACTACAGTAATGTCACGTCTTTAACTGGGCGGTATCTTCCACCATGAAGTTATCTCGCGCTCCCAGTCGCCAGCGATTAATGTTACTCCCGTGCCTGAGCTGGGGTCTAATCAGTGGATCGCTGCTGAGCTTGGCCGAAATTTGCCCGCTGTATAAACACCTCAAGCATTATTCACAGCATTGAACTGAATTAATTTTTAAAAACGGTATATCAGAGCCGTCTTAAGGCACATACGTAAATAGAGAGCGGTTTTTGGGTGGAGGAAGCAGAAACCAGTTTGACGACGGCTTTCAGGAACAAAGGGGACTGTCTGTGGACTCTCAAAATCTGACAAAGAAATTGCATTTGAATATTTTTTTAATGTTTCCATGTTATTTGGGTCTAAAGATAGCTCGGAAATTTGAGACTGTTCCCAGACAGTTATTCCAATGTAATACTTACGCAATTTTCAAAATGAGTCATGTCATAGAGAAATATGCCAATTCCTGCAGCTGTGTTTATACCCTATTTTTGATTAATGATAAATGAATGATATGATTGATGATCATAATTATTTTACCCTTCTGGCCTTGTTCTACAGCATAGAACAGATACTCCAGCGGGAAATTTCCATGTAACAAACAGTCTCTGGGTTTGCCTTGTCATTGAGAGCCAAGTAGTGAAGCCAGGTTTCCCAAGGGATCGCATAGGAAGCTGAGGGATGGAGGAAGCACTATGCCTAATTCCCGCGTATCATTTTCCGCAGGAGAAATGGGAAACTCCTCATCTGTCCGGAGCCAAGGGTGTTTGTGTAATGAAGATTGAGACGGGAAAGAGCACTCTCCCCAACTTTGACTTGAAATGTCTTCTTTTTTTTTTTTTAAATATTTTTTAGGCCTTTTTTCAGCTTTATTGGACAGTATAGTATAGAGAGACAGGAAGAATGGAAGCAAGAGAGAGGGGAAGACATGCGACAAATGTCAGAAGGTCGGATTCGAACCGCCAACGTCGCGGCTCGCAATGAGCATGCGGTCAGTGCTCTACAGGCTGCGCCACCGAGACACCTGACTTGAAATGTCTTCAGAGAGAGAATGTTAAAACCTGATACGCTGGCCTAATTTTTTATCACGCATTGCCGTTCTTGAGAGGTGCCTGTGGAACGCTGTTCTGGGAAACTGAGAGTCCGAAATCCAAGCGTTCCTTTGGAATGCTACCTTCTCCAAAACGTGGACATACCGGTGGGAGGAACGGAGAGTTTGTAGGTCGAGAAAAACTGGGTGACCCGCCTGTTCTTATTGCTTGAAATAAATACTAAAAGCTATCATTTTTGGGCTGGTAAACATTCACTCTAAATGAATATCTGAAAGAAAAAGAAAATGAATTGATAAGGAATGTAGATACATAGATAAGCAGGGAAATTCAGTGGACCTAGAGTACTGTATATACAATGCGAATCACACATTGCCTTACCAATGGCTTACGTGTAAATGTCTTACAAATACAAATCTCCTCAAGCTAATGCCCTTGGGTTGCAACCCTTAGCTGCTGGAGCAATGCACCCTTCAAAATGACAAATCCACAAACCTCAAATACTGCTATGGTTTATCTTATCATTACTTTCCCATTTGAGCTGCCCCGAAACCGACTTATTAAAAGCATCTGTTCGAAGTCACAGATCACCTTCCGTGGTTTCAGCCTTTTTTATGACCTAAGGCTTCCCGAACCAATGCTAGCAGTTCCCTCCATTTAATGTGTATTGTGTGTCTATCTTCCAGGCTGTTGGGTGTTGAGGAAATGAAGGTCTCTTTTATTCTCTCTTGGCATCGGATGGCCTCACATTCTTCACCAATTACTGTTCAAGCTGACATCTGACATTTTGCGGGTATTCGACGAACGAGTCCAAAGTGTACTTTTGAACATTTGACATTGATTTGTGCCTGACAGTGGTTCAATGCTGTGTGTGACATGTCTGTGTGATCATCGTGAGAAATCAGGGTAGAAAGCCAAGGTCATGGAAACGGTAGAGAATGGGGAATTGTGGGATATGTGTGTGGTTTTCCAATTCAGTCAGGAGAGGTGGACTGGTTGCATTCTGAACAGCAGGCTTATCAGGCTAAGAGAAAACAGGTTTCCCCAAGGACACATCGACCTCAGCATGCCACACACACACACTCATGCACACATTCATACATACACATACACACTCACACAAATACATATGCACACACTCACTCATACAGACACACACTCACACACATACACACTCACACGCACACACACTCATACACACATTCATACACACACACATACACACACACGTGCACACACAATCCCATAAGTGTGCCGATGGACAGTTGTGCCCATTAGTTGTGTAATGTGACTTAAAATCTTTGTTTCTCTCAAGTAAAAAAATAAATAAAAGTTTGCTTCTCAAGTTAAATGTTCTTACCCATGTGCAAATATTGAATAATGAGTTGAACTATCTCACCTCATCGGTAAATGTGATATTATATTGCCAAAAGTAGTATAAATAAGATTTGTAGTCTAAATATAAGACCTGTTGAGATTGACTTACATTTGTTTTTGCAGTGTGTTTGGAAAGGATGGGCTGTTATTACTCAAATAGTACGGCGAGAAAATAAAACCCAGTCACACTGAAATAACTCAATAATTTGACACATCGTTTGACTTAAATTGTGCAGTTATGTCACCATTTCTTTCTTTTTTTATGGCCTCTCTTAAGAATGGAAACATTATCTGTACTGTCGAACGTGTGGCTTCTGATACCAGCAGTGCCACATGCATTATAATTATTTGTTAGAAGCCACGTCACCTTTCCAGAATCTGCACTTTCCGGAATAACCAGGCGGCCTTCCCTGCGGTTTCGCACGGTGAGTGAAGCTGTCTGAAATGCACAAAACTTTTCTCACATTCCTTTCAGGGAGCTGGTCCACCGCCCTCCTGTTATCACTGCTGTGCAGGCTGGGCCGGGCGCTCGCATGAACACCCCTTTAGGGCCACAACTATCTCCGGGCTGCAGGAGTTTATTTTTATTTTTTTTATTTCATGTTTTTTTTGGGGCCACCAAAACCCCTTTGCATCCATAATTTACCGAGCAGTGTGAAAATCAAAAGAAGGAAATATCAGTGCTCTATTATAAGAGACCTACAGGCAGTGAGAAGGTGTTATGGTATTTAATTGATTTTAGCTGTCATATAACCTAAAGGTCTAGGACTGGGAGTTTTCGCATCTGCATTGCTTTCTATGGCATGATGAGGAGGGAATTTAGAAGATTACAATATGCTGTGCATTCAATGCTGAGTGGTCCATAACCGCTGGCAGAACAATGCCACATCCATCTATTCATGTTATTAGTGTCATCCCACTTGAGAGAGGCACAGGGGAGAGGCCCCAAAGAGTTTGTCTTATTTGTTTTTTGTGTGCATATATTTCCACAATCATAGTGTTTATTATTTTATTACCGTATTCTGTATGTCTTTATAATTCTTTGCAATTGGCTTAATGTAAAGCGCTTTGAGCTACATTTTATGTATGAAAGGTGCTATATTAATACAGCGTATTATTATTATTGTCATTGTATTTATGTATTTATTTATTTATTATTGTTGTTATTATTATTATTATTATTATTTTTATTATTATTATTTTAACGTCACTTCTTCCTCTTCATGGTCCCAAGGGGGCTGGAGCCCAGGTGAGAGGCAGGAACACACCCACAGGTCCATTGCAGGGCACCATACACCTTTCACTCACACATTCATACCTACAGACAGTTTAGACTATCAAACTAACCTGCATGCCTTTGGGCTGTGTGGGGAAAGTAATGGTAACGTAGGGAACCCACACGGACACGGGGGGGAACAGTCACACAGACCTCCACACAGAAAGGCCCTTTCACCAGGATTCAAACTCGGTACGTTCTTGCTGTGAGGTGACACTGCACCAATGTGCCACCTGATGCTACGTTTGGAATGAAAAACGGTATTCTCTGGTTTAGAACTTATTGAGTCGTTTTAACAAAAGAGGCACCCAGAGTGCTTTTGCATTGTCGGTATTGTACTTTTAACATATCAGATTGTGGGGTTTCACAGATTAAGGTGAAGCTAGCATTTTGGATATTATTACAGACAGAATCATGATTTATATCATGTAGGCAGGATGTACAGAGCAGTCCGTAAGTTAGTAAGTCTCTTTTTTTTCCTATTTCTTATTTCTCAGTCTCATAATGTTTCCATGACTGTCACTGGCACACCTCCAATAACAGACTCCAAAGGTAAGCAAAAGCCTAAAATCAAGACTAGATTCTGAAAGCCTTCTAATACCTGCACTAGGGAAGTGAATGAATACACCCAACTAATCAGAACCCGCAGAAGCCAACTGTCTAATTACTAAAATGGGGGGCACTATGTATAAATGGGGATGTAAGTCCTACAACACGTATGTGTGTAAATACCCTCAAATTAAAGGTGACTGTCTGCACTTCAATCCGCATATTCCTTGTTTCATTTAAAATCCACTGCACTGGAATACAGAGTCAAAAGAACATCATTGTACCACTGTCCAAATACTTACGAACGGCACTGTATATATGTAATATTCTGCCTGCATAGCCTACCGTCACAATGTAAACAGCACCTGCTTCTTCATTGGTGAAAATAACCAATGTAATTGGTATGTTCACAGGATTAATGTATTCTGTGGGGGAGAGGTGAAGCCATATTTCATTTGTCAAAAACCGCACATATACAAATAAATCTTGTTAATATTCTTTGTTCCTTATCTTGGATACGTTGTTTTCAGTTGATGTTTTCCCCTGCCTTTCTATTTTTAAAAAAACATGCTGCTTATGGTGGAGGAGAAGCAATATTCTCATTTGAATCTTCTTGAATATGTTTATTTTCCCTACCCTGGAGTGAAGATTTATGGGCCATGCACTGGGATTTATGACCATGGTAAATATATTTACTGTATCATTGCATTAATTCCTTTATCTGTTTCATTCCATTAGTGCTATCACAGGGTGAGAAGACATGGGTGAAAAAAAAGGAAAAACTGGATCTGGCACTATGAAAAATAATGCAAAAAAAAAAAGCTGTTGATTTCTCAAACGCTCTTGTGTTTACTATAGAATTTCAAAAACACACACGTAGCTTGTGCTGTCAATGGGACATCCAATCTGGTCATTCTATATCTGTGAGGGGCGTTGGGCTTCATTTTCACATTGCCGCGCTCCGTGTGGTTTACTGAGCTTTGTGAAGTGGTCACCTGACACTGCGCGTATTTACACTACACAGGAGTGTGCAAAGTTCAGCGGGGGGTGGTATACGAAATGTATGCCTGAAATACAACACATTGAAAATAGGTTACGTAAATAGTATGTATGTTAAACATATCATTAGTCCGTGGCCTCGTGTGACCATGGAGTAATCCTCTAGTTGAGTAACAGTTTCGAAACGGGTATTGTACTTCGCCTCCCTTGTGACACCTCTGTGTTGCTTTGCACACGTAGCACAACGGGATGACAATGGTTCCGGCATTGCTCAAAAGCTCACGGTGCGCTTTACGTTTTCAGCATCATTTCTGTTGTAAATTCACACTGGAATGAAGAGCGTGAAAGTAATGCAGAGTATCATAATGGCCTTGAGCAATGCAGTGGCCACAGGGCTCAAATGACAGGAAATTAATTCACCGCAAGACCTGTGCAGATGGGCCAAAAATTCCCCGTTTGTATTTTGCACCTCACAGGGTGATGCACGGTACTTTTCACGAGAGATATGCAGTGTCCTTATCTTAAAATTTGACAATGTCAGTATGTGCTTTGACATGTAGCACGCCTGCACCCGTTATATGGTTACACCCAGTCCCCGTTCCTGTCCCCCTGGTCTGCTCCAGCCCCCTGGGAAAGAGCATCGCTTCACTGGCCTCTCTTATTTATTAAAGACACAATAGGTAATTTCAGACTTAACAGTCAAGAGAGGAATTGCAGCAACAAACACGCTCAAACCACAACACTGTTTATCCCTCCCCCCTTCTCTGTGAACATGCTGACGTTGACACGCCATTGGCTGTGGCAATTAGAATCAATTTTCAAATATACAATATTTTGGTACAGAGTGTCGGTCCGTCAACAGTAAATTTTGAAACCCAAATTTCAACACAGGCAGAAGGTGAGTCAACATGTCAGTGAGCCTTTTTCAATGATAGAAAGGGATTTACAATGGTCCTGTCACAATGTTTTAACACCAAAAATATATTTTATTTTCTTACCTATTGTACCTTTAAATATATCCGCAAAAATGAAATGCTCGGCGCTTAAGGGAAAGGATCACTGGAAGGTCAACAGGAGTGGACAGGCCCTGTGCAAGTTTCTCTTCGGGGATATGTTCGGTCACACTGCATGGATCCATCCATCCATCCATTATCTTAACCCGCTTATCCTGATCAGGGTCGCAGGGGGCTGGAGCCTATCCCAGCATACATTGGGCGAAAGGCAGGAATACACCCTGGACAGGTCGCCAGTCTATCGCAGGGCACACACACCATTCACTCACACACTCATACCTACGGGCAATTTAGACTCTCCAATCAGCCTAACGTGCATGTCTTTGGACTGTGGGAGGAAACCGGAGTACCCGGAGGAAACCCACGCAGACACGGGGAGAACATGCAAACTCCGCACAGAGAGGCCCCGGTTTACGGGGATTCGAACCCAGGACCTCCTTGCTGTGAGGTGGCAGTGCTACCCACTGCACCATCCGTGCCGCCCACTGCATGGATGAGTGAACCAATTTAATAATAGTAATAGTCTAATTGTAATTGTTATGCTTTTCAATCATGATGTGCAAAGTGTTTCATCACAAGGTGTGGAAGAAGCAATAAACGTCAATAAAAAAAAACGAAAGCGTATAATTGTATATATTTCCTATAAGACCGTCAGTTTGTACAATACATTCTAGCAGAGATTAACTGTGTTTCAAGTCAATGAGCCGTTACTAATTACAATAATCCAGAAAAGGGATCCAGAAAGTCATTATCTCTCATCTCATATGGTTTATCAAATCCATTCAATGTGTGTTCAGTTTACAGTACATTTCATTTTCCAACACAATCTGCCCTGCATGCAAATGCTATACTGGGGCATGCAGCTGCATTTTTACAAGATGGCAACTGATGCCCCCCCCCCCCCCCATTCTGAACATATTTGCATACCAACTAATGGATTACTTCCATTCAATTTTGCACAACACCTCAAAGCCACTTCTTTGCCTTCAGCATCATAATAAATAGCATGTTTTTGTTTAAGGGTGTTTTCCCTTCGTAGGACAAGCACAGCTGCTGTACAGTTTACACTGGGATTTGGATGACATGATTATGATAATAAATAAATAAAATTGCATTAAATTAAATGATATTAACAGCATTGCTGAGGCTGATCTGATTCAATAACTTTCAAATGCTTGGTTATTTGGTACTCTTTGTGCTCTGCGGAACATTTTGGCACAGTACGTTGTTACCTTAAAAGCTTGTGTACATTACCCTAGCAACGGATGTGGAATAAGGTGATGCCTCCCACATAATCAGTGGGATGTGCACACTAAAAGCAGCACATGGAGAGGGCCGCAGCACTAAAGGACGTGTTCTCTGGTGGCACACAATAAATTTCAACATTTTTAATATGAGGGGCCTAATACTAGAAAGTGAACTACCTGAAATAAGGAATGACTGAATTCATTTAAAACAACACTTTTGTAGCCGTTGCCGACATAGCCTACTAGCGCGTCTCTGGGCATAACCAATGAGGATCCTTGATTGAATCCCGGATCGAGTAACGCAGGATTCCCCCTTCCATACCAAAACCGAGCCGTGTCCATCCCGGACAATTCCCCGGTCAAGCAGGATCGCGGAACACTGCATATTCCCGGGTAATTTGAAGGGGGTATAAGGTCCTGCGGTTAATACGGAACATAGCCACACAACTTGTCAACAACATTCCCCAAGCATGCACATATCTCACCCCTCCTCGTCTCACGTCACTGGCTACCTGCTCCATCTCAAATTTAAAGCATTTATACTGGCCTCGAGGGCAGTGAATGGAACCGGCATGCTATACTCTACCTCCGGATCAATGTGAAAACCCTACACCCCTAGCCAGATAAGCTCATTTTACAACCAAAATGCGATTGGCTATCCCCTGGTTCTTGGGCGGAACATGGTTGTCTCTCCCAATAACAATGCCTGTCTGTACTGGCCATGGTGGAATGAACTTCCCACAGCAGTCAAGACCACAGAATTGTTGGCCGTCTTTCAACACAGACTGAAAACGTATGTCTTCACACTGCTTGGTTACCCTTCCTTCCCCACCCCATAGCACTCCCACCTTATGTATTTACTCAGACTGTGGTATTTTTATGGTTTTAGGATGTTTTTGTCACTTATATTTGTCTTCTAAGGGAAGCTGTCCCCTGACGGTATGGCTATAAGTATGTATTTTGGTTCTTGGTTAGCATAGTTGGTGTTTTAGTGAGAGAGCAGTTCCATCTGCTCTCTCTGGTATGGGAATGTTGTTTGCCAGGTTTGGCACTATTGGTGATACAAGAGTACCAGGTGACTGCATGAGAAAAGTATTTTGGAAAATAGCTCAATCTGATTAAATATTTTCGAAGACACAGGTTGACATACAGGTAGCAATGGTGCTAGCAGTAACATGGTTGAGTCCGAGGTCCAAATGCCTGGTTGCTATTTTATCAGGTAAAAGATTCTACAAATAAGGAATTAAAAGTGCCTAAAAAGGTACAACATGGGACAACGTGTCACTGGGGCAGTACCCTGTAAGTTGATAAAACTTCCTATAGGGACATAAAACATCCCCGCAACATCAATATCATTAATTTACCTTTTTTATGGTTTGGAAAACGTGGGCTACTCATTCGTATTCAACGAGAACATTGCTATTCATGGTACATTTGGGCAATTTGATCCTTGAAGAACAGAAATGTACCTCCACTGTCACTTTATTTCTGATAGTGTGTTGACTCATTGGAAACATGTAGGAACGAAGATCAGCCCTGTTACTGAGAACCGGTAGTTGGGTTGACTGTAGCAGAACGGACAATTCGAGTTCTGTTTACATGCCAGAGATTGTATTTCATGAAAGGGGTAATTAACATATTAAGCTAAGCTAAGCTATTTTTCTTGATCAAACCGGAGTAACGGTGTTAAAACTGTTCCCCCGCCCGACATAAAACATAACGACAAAGAATATGAAGCCCATTGTTTACATTATACAGACATTATAAAAACATATAATGAACCGAACCGCGGTCGCTCGATTCAGGTGAGTGCCTTTCAATAGACAATAGTGTGCTGCGTCAATGCATTTGAAATGAGTTCAGCGTTTCCATTCATGCAACGTTTGCACTCGATGTTATCATTAGGTGAAAACACAGGAAGGTTGCTTCTAGTTGCCACAATACGTCCCACGGGAGAAATGGGCCACTGTGTTTTATGATGGAAACCAATCCTGCAAATGGTAATAAAAATTCATGGAAGACCGTCAGTGGTTTTGAGGACACGATATAGATTATATGCAAGAGGCCATCCTTCACCAGCTCCTGAATAAACCCGCCCCAGAACCTAGAACCAACCCAAAACTTCAATTGTGCTGTACATAGACCAATGAGCATTTTGGAAACATGGATAGTTGACAGGTTTTATGGCGACAGCATTTATGCAGTTATTTTAATTAACTATTTTACTCAATTTGAACATTTGCAGTTTGTATATGTTTCCTAAATGTGTGTGAACTCTTCAATGTTTCAACTATAAACGCTAAGGAATATGATACGGATCCGAAGGTAAAATGCGGTAACGGCTGTTAAGTACTACCGGTCATGCCCACTTGGCGTCTCTCTTTCCGAATGCGGCAGTGTTTATATGAGCATGCAAGCACTTTTACACCTTCATTATGTTTCTGACATAGCAGCATGGCGAGTAGGGGGAGAACTCACACTTTCTCCTACTTATCAATGGGGACAAAAGCAACATGCCTGGGAGTCGTACGATTATTATTTATTGCATTTTCTCACGTAGTGCAAGCCAACAAACAAGGTTAGTTATTTAAAATATTTTGCCACGTTTTGTCGAGGAACCATTGCTCACAAGCAGTGAACTGGAGGTAGAGTTTGGCTAGAGAGTAGCCTACTCAGCGGCTAATATCGCTAATGCTTGACACTGCTGAAGAAGGCATGCTAGCAAGCTAGTCTATCTGACATTAGTGAGCCATGGTTGTAGTTGGTTTATGTGGCTCAGTGAAAGACCGAACGAGAGCAATATTGATTAAGATGTGATGCTATCCAACTCGCAATCGAGTGGTATATGATTAGCTTGCGTGCTAACTGTTACATTCGTTCATCATTCTCGTTTTCTATCTGGATGTCTTAGCAAGCCGCTTGTTTAGTAATCTCGTACCGCTAGCATACTGGACTGGACAGTCTGGCTAGTTAACTTGCTAGCTAATAAAAACATAAACAGCAGCAAGCTGATAAGTGAACTCACACGAGTGAAGTCGGTTATAATAACATAGCAAGTTGTACTGATTAAGCTTGTGTGATTGGTACTTTTTTTGGCTAGCTGGTTAGCTAATGCTAGATGTGTTACCGTGACTACCGCCAGCTAACTCGCGAGCTGTGTCTCCACGTTTGATGATTGTGCGGGTGAATGCACGAATTCAGACCCAGGCTTCTTCTGGGCCTGAAATTCTCACCAATGTCAGTGTTTGGCATGTTTTAGTCGGCATTCACCTATCCCATGACTATCGTGGTCGGTAATTGTTGTTTTTTTAGTAAATGACATTTTAGAGATTCACTGGATTGAAATCTATGTAGACATGTCTGAACTGGTAGTTTTATACTAGAATGAAAAAAAAGTGTTATTGAGGAGGAATTGTTCCAAGTTTGAACGTGACTAAATATGTTAGCACTAGCTAAAAGCTTTCAAAGTTCAGTTAATTCTAAAAAAAATTATGTAGCTAGGGAGAATAAACGGTCGCTTATGGTTAACTTGTTTGTTTACGTTCTGTCAATCTGTTCCCTGCCCTACGACACTGTTGTTAATGGTTGTGTTTATTAGGTTGGCCAGATAAACAGCTGAAACATTTTGACAGCTGAATTTGCTAACTTGCTACCTAACGGGTAGCTAGCGCTCTTGTAGCTGAAAAGCAGGCAGGGTGGAGTGACACGTTTTCAGTTTTTATAGCGCAAACGTTCGGCAGGTTTTCTCGGTGTGTTCATGACTTACTCGCGCTTGACAGCTCAGCTCAGCACACGTTTAAAAGCATTTAAAGCGACTGTTGGTAACGTTAATGCTTTAACCAACGTTACAGAATCATTACTTTTCATCTTTTGGCTAGATGAGGAATTTATCTGTTACGTATCCATATTAGCAACGTGTAGAACAGGGCAGGTAGCTCACCTTGCTGGTTAAAAAACAACAACTTTGCAGCTAGCTGTCCCGTACCTGTCGGAAACGTGTAGTAATTGATAAATATGACCATATTATTAACTGCTATTTTTATGACTGTAGATTTTTGCATATGTTTTACAATTATGCGCAACTATACTACCATGTAACTTGGGGGTAAGGAGCACTGTGTGTGGAAACGTGAATTAGTACCTTAAAGATAAGAACAGTTACTGATTAAACAATGTATAAAGACTTGATTGTTATTTAGTGACTAGTGAAGAGATTGTCCATTCCAAATGGCACTGGGGGCAGTTGCTTAATTCACTTTTAAATGCGCTGGAAGAACAAGTGATATATACTGTAGGCTACACATGATCAGATGTTATGTTATTGTATTATATTTTTAGTTCAATGCATCCTCAGTCTGAAGGATGGTGTGATTTATACCCCGTGGGGGCGTTGTGCTTGTAAGGTTTGTCTTCGCCCTGAATCTTTAAACTTTGCACTCCGCAAGACAGAGAGTGTGCTCTATCGAGTTTGTCTCTTTATTTTTTTTTGTCAGAAGGCTGCTTTTTGTTTGGATGGAATTGTGTGCTCATCACGGTTATGCGGCAGGGAATGACTGACAGGAAGTGGCAGGCGAATCTTGTGAGTGTTGTCAGGATGTTGAAGTGCAGAGGGTCCCCTGTAATTGGAGATTTGCAATTTCCATACAAGTCTCGCTTTCAGAAGTTCACCTGAGTTACTCATCAGTTGTTGCACAGGATGTTTTTGTGCAAATCTGCTGATAATGCAAGGCACATATCATTTCTTCCCATCTTGGTGACTGCTAAGGCTTCAGGGTTTATCCCTGTCAAGTTCTTCTGTCGTGGCTTGTTCCATATTTATGATTGTGATCGTTAACTCATTTTGCTGTATTGTGTAATTGACTGCTATTGCCCGTCTTGTCCAGATCGCTCTCGGAAGAGAGGTTTTAATTTCAGCCTCTCTTGGTTCAGTAAAGGTTAAATAAATCAATAACAAGATGGCTTGGAAGAAAGAGACTGGCATGGGAGGCAGCAGTGGTCAGTGATTTCCCAACCTTTGGTCACACCCTGCATAAAGCCAGGCTTTTCAAATGCTGGAAGGTGTCGTAAAGACAACCCAACCCTTCCGTGCAGACCTATGAGGAAGTATAAATGTGAAAGCTTGGACGACACTTTCATTTTTGATGCACATCGCTTATCAAGGGACAAAGTATAAATGCTTCAGCAGTAGGTCAGCTAGCCCCTGAGGCACCACTGTGAGCTCAATACACGGTCCAGGCCCAGTTATGATGCTAAGTTTGCAGGATGTTGAGAGGAGTTTGGAGAGAAGAGCCCCCATTTGTCCTGTTTCATAAGCATGTCATCTGTATCCTTGCAAACAGCTAATTTTCTTAGCTATGTGATACAGGCATTTAATGAACGTGGTGAACGGGGAGCTTCATTCCTTAGGTCAAGCGTGGATGGGGTAATGGCTTGATATCAAACTGCGCTTGGGCTTAGCAGTCAGTTCAGTTTCGTGTGGGTTGAGGCAGACTGTGTGCAGTCATATTGCAGAAAATCCAATCCACATAGCTGTGATTATAGGGACAAGAAAAAAAAAAAAAAAAGAACAATTGGCTATTACATAAAAAGAGGCTTTGATAGATTCTATGAAAACCATTACATAACTTTTACCGCTTGATGGTTGATGGGTTGTGTTGTTCTACAGGATACGGGGTAATATGGGATATCTGGACGGGGAGAAGTACTGAGCGTCAGTTCTCAAAATCTTGAGCCCCGCTGTGGCAGTTGCGGCCTGCAGCACAGCACAGTCAGTCAGTCCTTTCAGTTTGGAGTGTGTTCCTCTCAAACCGCCTCGGGCACAATAACGTGACCGCCCCGTGTCATCTGTATGCATATCCTCCGTAGTTAAAAAACAAATGTTCTCGTCGTCCTCTTCAATATTTGCATTCGACTCGCGCCAGCAAACACAATACCAGCTCCTAAGGAAGTACCGCGGTTATATGGCGATGGGCGAGCGCTGGGCGTTTGACCGTTCCAATGCCCAGCACTCGCCCATTGCAGTATTTTCCTGTATTTCCACAGAGTTTGATAGGCCCTATCCGCTTCCAGGAGTGGTCGTGGATTAACGCCAGTGGGAGAGACAGTTGAGACCCTGTAGTGAAATACAGGCGCTCTCATTGGGCTGGGATAAGGGGTCGGGGGGTCAGAGGGCGGATCGGTGGACGTTTGGCTCAAACGGGACGGATGTTGTTGCCTACATGCAAGGGTAATGTTATGTAACTTTGATCACATGAAACGTTAAACAAAAGCATGACGGGAGCATGTCCTCGAGTGGCGTTTGTGGGGGTTGCGGTTACATAAGTAGTGTTCCTTCCCAGCGGAGGAATCCCTGGCACTCCTGTGCAATGCAACTGCAGCTGGAAGGTGCCTCTTATTCCGCCTTAATGTTGCCTCGTATAAAACTGCAGACAGCTTTGCCGTTTTCTCTCTCTCTCTCTCTCTCTCTCTCTCTCTCTCTCTCTCTCTCTCTCTCTTCTCTCTCTCTCTCTCTCTCTCTCTCTCTCTCTCTCTCTCTCTCTCTCTCTCTCTCTCTCTCTCTCTCTCTCTCTCTCTCTCTCTCTCTCTCTCTCTCTCTCTCTCTCTCTCTCTCTCTCTCTCTCTCTCTGCCGATTTTCTCAGCAGGGGAAGCTGTTGGCAGGACAGCTGACTTATTTTACTGCACTAGAGCACCGGCAGAATTAAAGGACTCATCTGAGCGTCGTTGTCCAAGTTCAGATTTCTGTTGCTTAGGAAACGGATGAATGGCAGCAGCCTGTTTGCAGGAGGCAGTGATGGAGAACCTTTCTGGCAGAACAGAAACCCACTCAACACCTGGGGTTCTTGCCAATCGCTTATTTTGGACTTTCTACTTCACCTGCTAGTTTAATGAATCCCCCAACTGTAACTAAACTCAACCTTCTTGATTTGGTATGATAGATTTCTTATTCCATTTCTGTTACATCTGTCCTACTGTTGCACTCTGTTGGCCAGTGGAAGATGGCTTCCCGCGTCCTGAGGAGTCGTGGCAACATGCATTAGGCCAACGGAACGTCCTTGCTCAATTAAGTACCTGTAACCGTCGGTTACAGAGGTAGCACATGTGCAGAGAAGGACCCGCAGGTGGGTCGTTTATACGTTGCACAAGCGCTGCACTCACATATCCTCCCGACAGCGTCTTTGGGGAGCTCCTCCAAGGAGCCTTTCACGGATCGGATCGGATCGCCCTTCGAGATGGCGGGGACCTCGACCGATTTTTCGCGGTCAGACGAGGACTGAAGAGGACAGGACGGGGGCCGACAGCTGTCCCCCCCCCCGGCTTTGGGGGTGTCACTTTGGCGGCTTGTCACCTTTGGTCTGCCGTGCTTAACGGAGCGGAGTTGCAGTCGCTGTTGAAATGAGCGTTCGACAGTGAAGCGTGGTGGATCAGTCTCTGACCTCACCCTTTTAAACTTCAGCAAAATGTTTTATCCATGTTAGTCTACATGAGAGGATGCTAGAATGTTTAATTAACCAGAATGATAAACTATTCTGGAGATGGGGGGGGGGGGACCCCCTGCCTAAAGCCACCGATAAGTGAATGAGAGAATTGAGAGAATTGATTTCTGTACATGGTACGGTAGTATCCTAACTGCCACAAGTGCAGGGTGTAGTTATGGCTTTGGTGGAGGCTCCAGGTTTGAATTTTCGGGGTCTTGCACATTTGAGTCGGGGTACTTGGTAAGGGCCTCTGCCTTCCTGGCAGGATGTCAGCAGGTCTGTTTGAACTGAAGCAGCGGTGTCTCAGCTGCCTTGATGAGGCACGCGACACGAGCCTCAGTGGAGACGGTGGAAACCTACAGGAAGGTTGTGCTGTCGGTACAGCCGGAGAGGCAAACAGCCCGGAGAGGCAAACAGCCAGCCACGCAGTAGGATTGACTGCTCTTTGATTGTTGTCTGGGGAGCAAAGCTTCCCCTCTGCGGTTAATGATGTGTAAAATTTGAGCGCTGAAAACTCGGGGTGAGTGAGTTTGCATTTCGCAGATGAAAATGGAAAGTTGTTTAATGCCCCCCCCCCCCCCTCGACTTCCCCTTCTGCTGGTTTGCTTGAATCTCCGATATCCAGGTTCCGAGGTTCAGATCTAACCCGCTTGCGGAACATGTAAAGACATGTACTCTGACTGTTCGGCGGCCTTACTGTCGAATCCTCTCCATCAGACCCTCCTCGGTTCGTTTGTGTGCCGCGTGAAGTTGTTCTTTTGTTTGCCGTTCGCCTGCGACTCCGCAGTACCGTTTCAAAAGGGTTTTTTCGGTGAGGCCCCACTTGAATTTGTCGCAAGCGGAAGTTGCCAGTCCGCCCGAAAAGGGGAAGTGAATTTGATATTGTCAATATCTGGTGTACCTCAGGTGCGTTTCGTTGCTTTGAGTCGTTTCGGAAAATGCAGGTTTTGAGGTGGTTAATTTGGCGGTTGCTGTTTTTTTTAAAATGTTGCAATAGCCAATAGAATCGCTTCGCATTTAAGCTGACGTGAAGAAGCGGCGTGCGGTGAAGGATGTCCTTGAAACCTCCGAACGAGTTCAGCGTTTTTTTTTTTTTCGTCTCCGGGGTCCCAGTAGGTCTGTGCGTCTGTGGTTTGCCTTCAGTCAGGTGATTTTCTGTGTGCGCTCTGCTCATGGGCTGTAAAGTCCCCAGTGATAGCCGTGTACAGGAGTGATGCAATGCTCATACGTTTCAGGCCCGGCCTGTGGCGCAACTAAAGTCTGACCGTATGACCATGCAAAAATAAAATAAATAAAAAATGCTGGCACTCGGTCCGGCCTGTTTCACCCGGAGTCATCCGCCGTGATCCTTGGGCCCTCATCTCAAATTCTTGGAATAATATTGTGAATAATATTTTGAGCTGCCAGCAAGCAGATGCTTCTGGTGCTGCATGCAATATGAGGGACGGCATTACCGGGGACTTGCATCATGTGGAAGTGGAAGCCTTATTTCCTGAGGTTTCCCCACAGGAAAAGAGTCGGTCTCGGTGGCAACACACCTCCCCGGGTGACGTGGAGAGAGAGAGAGAGAGAGAGAGGGGGGGGGAGAGCCGTTTCATTCAACATCACCTGGAGCAGGCTGGCTCATTAATGGCCAGTCTCGTAGAGCTGTTTATGTATTTAGCTGGCTGGCTTTACAATTCTGTAACTAATCCGCTGGTTGTGTTTAATGTTTTGAGCCCTGCGTCTGTTTGAGAATGGATTATTACTTTGGCAAAAGAAGGTGATTTAGGAGATTTGCTATTCAGGTGTTTTTTTTTTGGTTCATCCAGACTAATAAAATGGCTGTTGGAAGCCCTGCGGGCTGCAGTGCTTCATGGTGACGGGGCGTGTCCTGCTAAGGCGGTTGTTCTCCACGCGGCGTGTCCGCACAGGCTGGAGCGTCAGTGCTGAGCAGCCTGCTGTCCAGCCGGGCAGCGATAGTCTGCTGCAGGTGTCGCTCAGGGAGTGAGAGATTCAGTCCGTGGAGTACCGCCTACCTCATTGCACAAGGGCGCCATCTCTGTTCAGCAGGGCTCATGGGAACTGAAGTTCTCATTGCCCATCTCTGTTCAGCAGGGCTCATGGGTACTGAAGTTCTCATTGCTCAATGGCGCCATCTCTGTTCAGCAGGGCTCATGGGAACTGAAGTTCTCATTGCCCATCTCTGTTCAGCAGGGCTCATGGGTACTGAAGTTCTCATTGCTCAATGGCACCATCTCTGTTCAGTTGGGCTCATGGGAACTGAAGTTCTCATTACTCAATGGCACCATCTCTGTTCAGCAGGGCTCATGGGAACTGAAGTTCTCATTGCTCAATGGCGCCATCTCTGTTCAGCAGGGCTCATGGGAACTGAAGTTCTCATTGCCCATCTCTGTTCAGCAGGGCTCATGGGTACTGAAGTTCTCATTGCTCAATGGCACCATATCTGTTCAGTTGGGCTCATGGGAACTGAAGTTCTCATTGCCCATCTCTGTTCAGCAGGGCTCATGGGAACTGAAGTTCTCATTGCTCAATGGCACCATCTCTGTTCAGCAGGGCTCATGGGAACTGAAGTTCTCATTGCCCATCTCTGTTCAGCAGGGCTCATGGGAACTGAAGTTCTCATTACTCAATGGCACCATCTCTGTTCAGCAGGGCTCATGGGAACTGAAGTTCTCATTGCCCATCTCTGTTCAGCAGGGCTCATGGGTACTGAAGTTCTCATTGCTCAATGGCGCCATCTCTGTTCAGCAGGGCTCATGGGAACTGAAGTTCTCATTGCCCATCTCTGTTCAGCAGGGCTCATGGGAACTGAAGTTCTCATTGCCCATCTCTGTTCAGCAGGGCTCATGGGTAATGTAGTTCTCATTGCTCAATGGCGCCGTCTGTGTTGAACAGGGCTCATGGGTGCTGAAGTTCTCATGTTTTAATGCTCCGTTCTGGTGGTTACTTCGTGGCAACTGTTAGTAACATGACTGCTGGCTGGCGACCGTCGTCAGCTCTGACACTTTCTGAGCACTGAAAGCTTCATTTTAACGTACGCTGTCCTTTGGGAACTATGAAAATGTACATACAAAGTTAAATGGGAGTTATTCCGCAACTTTGAACGATGTCAGTTTCCTCCTACCCGGAGCTGAGAAATGATCACCGACTCTCCGGCTATCACTTTGCTGGATGGCTCATGGGATTTGGAGTCCCGCAGTCCTTCCTGGCTGTGACTGCGTCTTGGCCGGAGGCGTACGAGTGTAAATCGGTGGCAGATGGCTATGTGTACGTTAGGGAATGTGTGTACTAGGCCATTCTCCCTGCAGTTGATGGAGGGTTGCCCATTGCACATACCGTTGTGCGTTCCAAATTGGGAGAAAAATGAAAACATTTGCGTGGTGAGAAGATGTTGATGAAGATACCGTGTTCCTGTGGAGGGCAGTCAGCGTTTGTGCACGTCTCACTGTGAATGTGGGACATTTGAATCATGTGAGTTGGTTAGGCTTGATTAGATAAGATCCCTGGCCCCGTTTTTTTTTTTTTTTTCTTTTTTTTTGAGAGGTGGTGTCCGTATATATGATTTAGCAGAAGAAGTTTAAAGTGGTTCCTCGTAGCAGCTACTGGAGCCTTTGCGGCTTCGTAAGGCTGACACTAACCTTGATGGCAGCGCCGGATTTGTGCTTCTCACCGAATTGGCACAACAGGCTGCAGACTGTTCCTCTCTCATTCTGCATTGCCGTTCTCACATAGGGGGGGCCGCTTTAAATGATGCCTTTTACTCAACATGGGGTTCCGGTTACCCACAATCCTCCACAGTGCTTCCTGTCGCTGTCAGCCGAAACGTGTGCACTGCCTCAAGAGGGGTGAAATAACATGGGGGGGGGGGTCTTACTATGTTGCGTAACCATCTGCTCGACCGTTGGGCACAAGGTGTTCTTACAGCGCCAGGATGACTGTTCGCAGGGCTGCCGGCTGTGTTTCGGGAGAGCAGAACGTAGCCTACCGCCGCCTGTTGCACCTTTGCAATGCAAGTTTGATTGTGCAAGTTAGAGTGTGAAGTCAACGTAAAGATTTTACTACTTAAGTTGGTTTTAAACTAAAGCGGTGTCTTTGTTCAGTTGTACCTTGGTTAGTTGTGCTCCGTCGTAAATGAGTCGACTGGAAGTGATTGGGAGTAATATTACGCTCACTAAATTAACACATGCTCTACCACGACAGCTACCACCTAGTCCAGCTGGTGATTTGTTATGGGCCTTTAGTGGATGTATTTGGACTGCCTTTTTTTACGTCTTTGTTAATTGTTTTGTTAAAGTTTCCTGTTGAACTCACTGGAAAAGATATTCGGGAGAAACAATTACTTTTGTATCTACTGCATGTCTGGCAGCAGCGTGGTGGTTTGAGGCTCATTTGATACCTTGGACCCTTGATGACTGAAAGCCGTTTAGCTAACAGATGTGTTCCATACTTTATCAGCATAATTTCCAGCTGAATCTAGTCCCCCTGCCAATAGAGATCCAATAGAGATCCATTGAAATGCAAAGCATTTCAGTATCGTTTGTAGGACAACATAAGATATTCAGACTAATGTTCATGGGTCACAGACATCAGGAAGTCATGGCATGCAAAGGATATGCAACATAATACTAAACATAACTACTTTCATTTACATAACTTTGCTTTGTCCCAAACATTATGGTACCGTGAAATTTGGGGGGGGGGCGGGGACTATGTATAAACACTGCTGTAATTTCTACATGGTGTAACCACATGTGAATTTTTTATTTATTTATTACAAATGCATGGAGTGCAGATGCAAATAAGTAAATGATGCGTCTTTGTCCCAAACATTATGGAGGGCTGCTTGTAGGGTGTGACTTGTACATGGTGGCCCAAAGCAGGCCTCTGCCGCTTCACTGATTGGGCCAAGGCATCGCCTCGGTTTTGTCGTAACCCATATGGAAGTAATGCTCAAATGCACCTCCCCAGCAGTAACGTGTGTGAGTGTGTGAGTGTGTGAGTGTGTGAGTGTGTGAGTGTGTGAGTGTGTGAGTGTGTGAGTGTGTGAGTGTGTGAGTGTGTGAGTGTGTGAGTGTGTGAGCGGGGCTTTCGAGGAAGTCAGGCTTTGAGGGCGCCGCATCGTGAAACCGCGGCAGAGACACGCGCACGCTGTAAATGTGCACGCTACGCGCTGTAGCGGTGTCGTTTGACCGGTTCGGGGGCACATTTACTGCTTCACAGCACTCGAAGCCCTTTAATTTGAGCTGGGTGGATGGAAGCAGCCTCCAGAATTCCCCCCGGTGATGCCGTTCCTTCTCTGGAACTCCCGGAGCTCTCCGGGTCCGGTGTTCCCTTCCAGCGAGCGCTTCCTTCGCCCTCAACTTTGTTTCTAAGAAATAGTTTGTGCTGTTTTTGGGTTGACAGATAGCTGCCCCTCATTGGCCGCACCCCCACGGCCTCTGTCATTTTGACATTTTGAACTCAATTTGAAATGTTTCCGTTTCCCCGAGAACGCCGCAGGGCTGTTCTCGGAAGAGTTGCCGGGCTGCAGATTTGGGTGATCTGTGCAATAGTTCAGTTACACCACAGCACCTGTTCAGTGCCACCCACATCTAACACCCGCGTCTGTCTCTGCAGGTGCATTTCACTGATAACGCTGTGTTTCGTGCCGAGTGTGTCGAGGCTTCGACGATTAACGTTGTGACCTCTGCGTCCGCGTGTCGGGAGCTCCTGTCACCGCGCTACCTGCGGTCCCGCTCCGAGCTCCTCCGTTAGCCTGAGTGACACGCCTGTCTCCTGCTGCGTTCCTCACACCGGACAAACTCCTTTTCACCGCAGCGAGCTTCAGCCGCACGCCGGTAGAGCGCATGTGACGCGTGTCGTCACCGCTGCCCCGCCCAGAACGACAGATGAGGCAGAAACAGCCTTTCATTCAGCCCAGCTTTTTTTTATTTTAATTTTGAATCATTTAAAAAAAAAAAAAATTTTTGTTTAAAATTTTGTATCTTTTTTTCAACCCAATTTGGTAGCCAAGTGTATCCTATATAATCCGATTATTTGCATTGGCTGGCGGTGCGTCGCTTACGACCCTGTCCCGCGGCGGCCCCGGGTCATCTGGTGGTCCGGAGAGCGGCCTCCTTCAGGCCGTATCGTCTCGGGGGCCGTGACCGTGGTTCTGAGGGGACCGGGGCGCTGGTGTGCGCGGCGATCCTACTGACCCCTGCCGAGCCCCTCCCTGGGAGCAGCGAGCCGATTACGCCGCTCCCTGTGAGCCGCGGCCAAACTCGGCCGGGGAGTCGAATTCCTGTCCTAGGAGTGGGACTGTGACGAACTGATGCCTGCATGGCGGTCCGTGGCTTTAGCCGTGCGACACCGCGGCTCCTGTTCAGCCCAGATTTTGCGTTGGTGATCGGCAGTGCCACACAGCGTGGCTCTGAATATCCAGCATTGTTGGGGCGTGGCGGGGAGTTTTCTTCACTTCCTGATTTTGAGACATTTCCTGTCTTTTTGCTAATTTTATTTTATGCGGTTCAAATCATTACGTAACATCATACATATTTGGCATATGCATCAGTGGCCACGCTAAAAGACACAAAGTGTACAGTCCTTTAATACCTGTGTTGAGTTTCTAGGCCTGGCTGCTGCAGCAGGTAGAGCAGTATAGTGTTGGGCCTGGCTATAGGGCAGTATAGTGTTGGGCCTGGCTAAAGGGCAGTATAGTGTTGGGTCTGGCTATAGGGCAGTATAGTGTTGGGTCTGGCTATAGGGCAGTATAGTGTTGGGTCTGGCTATAGGGCAGTATAGTGTTGGGTCTGGCTATAGGGCAGTATAGTGTTGGGTCTGGCTATAGGGCAGTATAGTGTTGGGTCTGGCTATAGGGCAGTATAGTGTTGGGTCTGGCTATAGGGCAGTATAGTGTTGGGTCTGGCTATAGGGCAGTATAGTGTTGGGCCTGGCTATAGGGCAGTATAGTGTTGGGTCTGGCTATAGGGCAGTATAGTGTTGGGTCTGGCTATAGGGCAGTATAGTGTTGGGCCTGGCTGTGGGGCAGTATAGTGTTGGGCCTGGCTTTGGGGCAGTATAGTGTTGGGCCTGGCTATAGGGCAGTATAGTGTTGGGCCTGGCTATAGGGCAGTATAGTGTTGGGTCTGGCTATAGGGCAGTATAGTGTTGGGTCTGGCTATAGGGCAGTATAGTGTTGGGTCTGGCTATAGGGCAGTATAGTGTTGGGTCTGGCTATAGGGCAGTATAGTGTTGGGTCTGGCTATAGGGCAGTATAGTGTTGGGTCTGGCTATAGGGCAGTATAGTGTTGGGCCTGGCTTTGGGGCAGTATAGTGTTGGGCCTGGCTATAGGGCAGTATAGTGTTGGGCCTGGCTATAGGGCAGTATAGTGTTGGGCCTGGCTATAGGGCAGTATAGTGTTGGGCCTGGCTATAGGGCAGTATAGTGTTTGGCCTGGCTGTGGGGCAGTATAGTGTTGGGCCTGGCTTTGGGGCAGTATAGTGTTGGGCCTGGCTATAGGGCAGTATAGTGTTGGGCCTGGCTATAGGGCAGTATAGTGTTGGGTCTGGCTATAGGGCAGTATAGTGTTGGGCCTGGCTGTGGGGCAGTATAGTGTTGGGCCTGGCTATTGGGAAGTATAGTGTTGGGTCTGGCTATAGGGCAGTACAGTGTTGGGCCTGGCTATAGGGCAGTATAGTGTTGGGTCTGGCTATAGGGCAGTATAGTGTTGGGCCTGGCTGTGGGGCAGTATAGTGTTGGGTCTGGCTGTGGGGCAGTATAGTGTTGGGCCTGGCTGTGGGGCAGTATAGTGTTGGGTCTGGCTGTGGGGCAGTATAGTGTTGGGTCTGGCTATAGGGCAGTATAGTGTTGGGTCTGGCTGTGGGGCAGTATAGTGTTGGGTCTGGCTATAGGGCAGTATAGTGTTGGGCCTGGCTATAGGGCAGTATAGTGTTGGGCCTGGCTGTGGGTCAGTATAGTGTTGGGTCTGGCTATAGGGCAGTATAGTGTTGGGCCTGGCTATAGGGCAGTATAGTGTTGGGCCTGGCTATAGGGCAGTATAGTGTTGGGTCTGGCTATAGGGCAGTGTAGTGTTGGGCCTGGCTATAGGGCAGTATAGTGTTGGGCCTGGCTGTGGGCAGTATAGTGTTGGGCCTGGCTATAGGGCAGTATAGTGTTGGGTCTGGCTGTGGGCAGTATAGTGTTGGGTCTGGCTATAGGGCAGTATAGTGTTGGGTCTGGCTATAGGGCAGTATAGTGTTGGGCCTGGCTATAGGGCAGTATAGTGTTGGGTCTGGCTATAGGGCAGTGTAGTGTTGGGCCTGGCTATAGTGTAGTGTTGGGTCTGGCTGTGTGTCTGGCTGCTGCCTCTGTGAACGGTGAGCTCCACCAGCATTCCGCCACACCGCCTCCTATTAATAGCCGCCGGAGAGCACCGCGGAGCGCAGAGTCCTGGGCAGTCTGCGAAGCCCTGCCGCGATTGGTCAGTTGCGCGCTCATGAGCTCGCCTACCTGTGAAGTGTGTAAACGGAGCAGCCGTGAGGAAATAAACACGTGACGGCGCAGAGGGACCCTTCAGCCCCGCTGTGCCAGACCCGACCTTTTGGACGCTATCCAACGTCCCGTCTCCAGATCGAGAGCTTTTCTGCGGCGGGTAGCTCAGGCTGGAGTGGAGACCTGTTATTAAAAACGTAGCGCCGTGTTTCAGAGTAGACCCTGCCCTCTCTGAGGACGGGTCCAGCGTCCAGCCTTATCCAGTCGCCTCCGGGTGGTGATGACCCCGAATTGGACGTTTTTCTGTGGCCCTCCTGGGAACCCCTGCGCTGCCTTTGTGTCGGAGGATAATAACGTCTGAATCTGATATGCTCGCAGAAAGGCGGTTTTCGCCCCCAGATTGGCCCAGTCATGGTATCGCACTGCGGAGTGATCCTAATGCGAGATCTCTTTTTGTTCGCAGCATTCATCCAGTCAGACACAATTTTAGAGGTACTACATTTTGGAGAAGGAGGTCTCTTACAGGTGAGTGTTCTCGTGCGTTCTCACGTTCCACCTCTGAAACCGTGACTGAAGTCTTCGTCTTTAAAGTGAAGCTTTTACTTTACGATGCCAGGTTGGGTGGGGGGTGGGACAGACTTGTTGCTTTTCCTTTCCTTTTGAGTGGTCAGTTGTGTGTCTGTGCTAGGGGCTCCTGTGTTGGGTGTCAGTTGTTCAGAAAGGGCCTCTGTTCCAGAATGGTTGCCTCTGAAGAGCTCTGTGAATTTGGCAGTGTTGTGGGGTCTCACAGCACAGCTGACACACACACACACACACACACACACACACACACAGGCTGTAGATTGAAATCTGACCCCCTCCCCCCTCCCCCCCTCGGGACCAGGAGCTCCTGTTTTGTTTATATGTGGGCCACACACCTGTGCTGACCGGATTACCCACGGGAACAGCTGAGGGCTCTCCACCAATCACTGAGCAGCCTCCCCTGACCCCCTGACCTGACCCCAGAGTAGCCTGGGACTGCTTTAGCTTTCATCTCAGAAGAATGAGTTTGTCCTGCCCCCCCCCCCCCCCCCCCCCCTAAAAACTCATGAGTCAGCATTGTTAAGAATCTCAATTAGAAAGCCAACCGAAGAAAAATGGAGGAATTGACCGTCCAGTGTAATTCCCCTCTCAGTGTAAACGACCCTAGCTCATCCGACTGCTGGGTGTCACTGGGAACCACTGGAGCCGTGTTAATCATGACCAACACACCAGCACACCTCAGCCTTTCCACACCAGTTTTCCTTTTTTGAACTTTATTGGCTGAAAAAAATAAAATCTATTCATGAAGCTGCATGCATTGATGTTTGAAATGTCATGTTTATTTTCACAAACCTATCTCTGCTTTCTAACTTTGAACAAATTCTCTTCACAGACAGAGTCCGACATTGGACTTAGTTCATATCATCAAAAAAGGTAAGAATCCACGCTACAAAACGCATGTGCAGTTCATTTGGACATGTACTCGTTCTAAATAAGTGCACTGCAACTACAGTGCAGTAATATTCTGCCACTCAGTAATATTGGGGACGTTGATAATCACACACACACACACACACACACACACACACACACACACACACACACACGCATGCGGTCTCACATGCATGCACACGGACACATTCACAGACATGCGCAGTCTCACACACACACACACACACACACACACACACACACACACACACACACACAGTATGCTGTTGGCCCAAAAGAAAGTAGGGAAGCACCTTGTTGGAGGGAGACAAAATAAGTAAACAAATGGCAGAACCTCCATGTAGATTTACAACCGTCTAAAAATAGCCGCCTTGCTTTGGGAAGGCGATCCCGGGAACGCCATGCGTTGTTCCAGTTTCCACACACACTGTCCTAACCCGGAGAGGAGTATTGGCTCATCCAGGGGTTGCCCAATGGAAGGGGACCGGGCGGATTGCGGGGGCGGTACTGCCCATGCTCCCATGTGCTGCTGTGATTGGCCGAGAGCAGTGACCTTGCACAGGGCAGCGGGATGCCTTCGGATGTGGTGAAAACAGACGGAGTTGGCGGGTATGGCGACTCGGGGAGTGGGCGCGGGTTGCCTGGTTACGGAGGCCGTGTGACGGAGTCCTGTCTGTCACGTGAGAAGCAGTCGCCATGTCTGTGCGAAGCTCACTTTAGTTTCTAAATCTTTTTATTTTTATTTTTTTACCCCCTCTGGGGAGGTGTTGAAAGCACACTGCCAGATCATGTCAACATGCCGTAGTGACTAAAAGAACGCTTCCTTATTTTTAAAGTTTTTTTTTTTCATTTTCCTTGAATTCCTCAAGCGTGTTTGGTGGGTGGCCTGAGGTGCTCCACGCCCCCTCCCCCTCTCATATCATTAACCAATGAGGTGGCTCCAGCTTGGAGGCCTGACTGCTTCCGACGTGAAGTGGCTTCCTGTGATTGGTCTGTTTGCCTTGCCTGTTTTTGTAGCCCAGACACGCCCAGCAGACAGAGATAGCAGTGGAGTGACATCATTCAGAAAGACCGCAAAAAGAGATGAGAGGAACAACATGTTTTCTTAGCCCCTATTCAAAGTATGCTCGTCTTTGGAGTTGTGGTTATGAAACGGTGGTTACCTATAGAGAGGACAGGTTGCACAGCTTGCTTTTGGATGCTTAAAATGGATCATCCTCAACCCTGCTTACTCATTTAATTATGTCTGACTGTTTCCCCTTCGAAACAGGAAGTACAACTAGACTGCAGTGCAGTCCTTGGAGAGGAGAATGGAGAAATGAGACACAGTCCCCATAGGGCTGTGCAAGCTCCGTACTGTCGTGTGTGTGTGTGTGTGTGTGTGTGTGTGTGTGTGTGTGTGTGTCTCATGTGCGTATCTGCATGTGTGTGTGCATGTGTCTTGTGTGCGTCTCTGTACGCATGCGTCTCTGAATGTGTGTGTGCATGTGCCTCTGTGTGTAATATAAGTGTGCACCAGATGATGTGAAAATGGAGAAATTCTAACAGTCCGTATGATAAAATGTAGCTTTCCACTTGTCGTCTCTTGTACTGCCAGTGTTAATCTCTTGCTGAAAGGGATTTCTTTAAGGAAGGTGCAAGGCAAATCATTTTCCCCGATCTGGCCGCAGAGCGTTTGATAAACCGATAAGGTGCAGGCAGCATTTTTACAAGTTTATTCTTGCGCCACAGTAAAGCAATAAAGCTTTATTGGCAGGTCTGAGACACGTGATGATGAGCATGAGGGTCTAAGTCTCGTGTCTCTGTGCTTCCTGTCTTTAGAATGCATATTTCAGCTTCTGTTTGGTCCTGGCAGTGCCCAAACACTGCGTATAATTCAGCCAGTGCCCAAACACTGCGTATAATGCAGCCAGTGCCCAAACACTGCGTATAATGCAGCCAGTGCCCAAACACTGCGTATAATGCAGCCAGTGCCCAAACAACCGCATATGATATAGGCAGTGTCTAACACTACTGCCCACACTAAACAGCATATAATATAGGCAGTGTCTAGCACTCTGTGTACACTAACCGCATATGATATAGGCAGTGTCTAACACTACTGCACACACTAAACAGCATATAATATAGGCAGTGCCTAAAACTACTGTGTACACTAACTGCATATAATATAGGCAGTGTCTAAAACTACTGTGTACACTAAGCGCATATAATATAGGCAGTGTCTAAAACTACTGTGTACGCTAACAGCATATAATATAGGCAGAGTCTAAAACTACTGTATACACTAACCGCATATAATATAGGCAGTGTCTAAAACTCCTGTGTACGCTAACAGCATATAATATAGGCAGTAGTGTACTTCACAAGAGTTAGAAACCCACCTGTAAACACCAAGAAAACAAAATAATAGTAAGTTAAATGAACCAAAAGTGGGCATATATAGTGTTGAGATGTTGCTCTATAATGTGATTCATTAGTTTTTGGCTGCAGAGTGTCTTAATCAGCAGCTTCAGTGTTGTTTGGTTTCTGCCACACCTCGTGTATAGCGCTAATGGGTTCTGTGAGAAACTGGGTCACGAAGCACAACAAAGGTTTTGCTCATTATTGTGTGGTATTGTGTCGTTACCTGTAGGTCGGTTAAGGTTATTCAGAGAATTCCTTTAGCTTGTTTTTTTTTTTTTTTTTTTTTTGTTTCAACCGCTATTCTGGTTTGACTTCATTTCACTAACAAGCTACCTTCACTACTGCTGCTGCTGCTGCTGCACGAACCCGGTTCAAAAGCAGAGCACCTTAATTTGTTTCAGAAACACTGACAACGGTGCAGCAAAAGTAAGATATAACAAAAAAAAAAAAAAAAAACTGTTACTGCAGCCTTCATCTAAGGCCCGCAGTCGGCCTGACCCAGGGTGGGATTCACTCGGCCAATCAGAGGCCGGTTTGACGCAGTTGGTTCTGAGCACGAGCGGTGCCGTGTTGCCACTTTTGCCGCCGGTGTTGAGGCCCATCTACACCAACGGCGACGACTGTGACTATAAATATGCCTGTTTTAAAAATAGTTCTGACTGAAGCGGACTACAATGACGAAGTCTGTGACAAATTATATCGGCTGGGATCACTTTCAGAGTGATTATTTTTTTATTTATTTTTTCCTCCCCAGCTGCATGAACGATAAAACGATCAAAATCCCAACGGGGCATCGCATGCAAAACGACAGATAACCTTCTGTAAATAGTCTCTCGGCTGTCGTTCAGCTGTGTGGATGCTCGCATTGGTTATGGTCGTGGATATAGTTATGGTTATGGTTATAGGTATGGTTATAGTTGTTGGTCTGGATGGTCTTAGGGCTAGCTAGGGCGAGCTGAATGCTGGGCAGGCCGTGTTTCGGGCCCTGCCCTTTGAGTTATGCGTTAAATGAACCGAACGCTTGACCTCCCAGCACACTGTGCGGTGGGGAGCAGCAGTAGGGTGAGCTATCGGAGAGAGGGGCACTTTTACCATGCTCATAAATTCTCATTATTTTGTGGGTAAATAACCGTGACTCACAAAAATGAGAGTTTCCCCCGTTCACTCGCTTTTAGAAGGAGAGGCGGCCAAATGGTGTGCTATTTGGGATCAGTTTCATTTAAAAAAAAAAGAAGTACAACTCAAAATGCCTTTTGTGGGCAATTTTGCAGCGTGACCTAGATTTTTCCTCAGGTTATAATACCAGTATTCTGCTTTTGAGATGGAGAAAGTGCCTTGTTCAGTGCAACCTGAATCTGCTGAATGTGAAATCTGATATGGCCTTGCATTCTACATTGTTTTTCATATAGGAAGTCTGGTGGTTTAAAGCTATTGGTCAAACCTGCCTTTCTTGTTTCGAGGGTTACGTGTTAATCGCGATTTATGTTGCAGCAGCAGGCTGCAGGAGATATTCCCCTTAGCCATGAGAAATGAGAGAACGCTTTGGATCAGATTAGCAGATTAGCGTAGCGCGTAGCATAATGGTGAAGTCGCTGGCCTTGCAGCTCCAAAGTTGCAGGCGTGGTTCCCAGGTGCAGTACAGCCACCATTCTTGCTTTGCTTTGAGCAACGCACATGAACCCAGATCGGTTCGGTAAATATCCGGCCGTACGCACGGATTGTCCGTATAGGAATGTACGCTATGCTAAGTCTTCCAAACGGCTAAAATCTAGACGCACAAAACGTGTCTGTGGGTGGGTGTGGGAGGGGTGTCAAAATGGACTCATTGTGAAAGTTTGAGTGTGTGCTGTGGAATTCACCTTTGCCCTTTGACGCTCAGGAAGATGTCGCGCCTGTGATCTCGTGAGCCCCGTTTAGACTGCAGGCCAAGCGGTTCCATCAGCCTGTGGTGCGAGACTTCCAGATCCTGTTTTTAATATTACTCCTTTCTGCCTTCCAGCCATTTCTGTCGCGGTCGGAGATCTCTGAGGGACTAGCTCTTTAGCCGCCCCTGCTTCAGGTCCCTGTGGTTGAAACCTGCGTAGTTACAGCCACGATTAAGTGTTCGCATTAGTGCCGTTAGTTATTCGGTATCATTTTTTCCCCGTTCAGAGTAGCTAGCTTGCGATGTTATTCAGAACTGACTCTGAATGACTCCATAGGAAAAATCCTCTGGTTGGCACACACACAAAAAAAAAATTAGAAAGACAACAAAATCTGTGGGGAGAGCTTAGAGAGGAGGTATTGCAGAAAGGTGAGAGGTGGCTTTGCTTGCTTTGTGCTGCGTGAATGGCCCCAGTTAGCAGCCACTTCGCCCGTGCGAGTCCCTGGTGTGGAAACTGACCAGAGGTTAAGTCTGTCTTTGCTGCGCGAGCAGTTCTGCGGCACGTTTTGGTGCGACTCGACGCGAAGAGGGCTCTTTGGTCGAAATCCCGGGCCCTTGACCTGCAAGTGGCCGCATTGTTCGAAAGTTTCTTAATTTAAATGCACAAGCTACCCTGACCGTTTGCACTTTGTCCCGAGAGGTGCTTCACGAGTTGCCACGGACCTGGACCAATCCTTCGGTGTCGGAGGGGCCGGTCTGTGTTCTGGTTTTTGTTCCAGCCGGTTACCTTCATTCATGTTTATGGCAGCTCTGGAAATTATGGGGCGACATGGCTCAGGCGGTAAGAGCAGTCGTCTGGCAGTCGGAGGGTTGCCGGTTCGATCCTGCCCTGGGTGTCTCGAAGCGTCCCTGAGCCAAGACACCCAACCCCTAAATGCTCCTGACGAGCTGGTCGGTGCCTTGCATGGCAGCCAGTTGCCAGTTGGTGTGCGAGTGTATGAATGGGTGAATGAGAAGCATTAATTGTACACCGCTTTGGATAAAGGGCGCTATATAAATGCCGTTTACCATGTTGGTTCACTCCTACACTTGAGCACAGTGAAATCCTCAGTATACACTCGCAGTCTGCAGCTGTAGCTGGTGCAACATACAAATGTCTGATCAAAACATTATTTCGCTAATAATGAAATAATGAAGAGCAGAAGTTGGCGCAGAAACCTGGCGCGGATCGGCCCTTGCCGGGCACCCCTGGTTCCGGGCCTTCAGCCTGCGGGGAGTGAGGGCTGGGTTACCCACGCCGTGCGGGGAGTGAGGGCTGGGTTACCCACGCCGTGCGGGGAGTGAGGGCTGGCTGACCCACGCCGTGCGGGGAGTGAGGGCTGGGTTACCCACGCCGTGCGGGGAGTGAGCGCTGGGTTACCCACGCCGTGCGGGGAGTGAGCGCTGGGTTACCCACGCCGTGCGGGGAGTGAGGGCTGGGTTACCCACGCCGTGCGGGGAGTGAGGGCTGGTTTGCCCACGCCGTGCGGGGCAGCGTCCCGCCGGCCTCGGGGCCCGGATTGCGCGGGAGACGAGCGCCCGTTTCACATGCGCGGTCTGCGTCTCCCGCCGCCGGACAGCGGCTGTCATCATGGCCGTCCCGTGTGCTCTTCCTCGCCGTCTGTCGTGCTGACCTTTGACCCCTGACCTTTGGGCGGAAACCGGGCCCCGGCTGCTGCTGCTGCTGCTGCTCTCTGGGACGGAGTGCGACGTGCGCTCGAGAGGGCGACAAGACGTCCGCCCTGCGGTCAGAAATGTAGACGATGATGATGGTGGCGAAGGCCTGGGAATGTGGAATTTAAACCCTGTGTCCGCTCGCTTGGCGATGTGGTGTGGGTTCAGGGCCATCATTCAGTGTCACAGTGCCGGACCACCTGCTGCAGAGCTCCAGAGACGCGGGTACCCCCACCGCCCCCGTCCCCCCCTCTGCTGTGGGGGGGGGGGGGCACGGCTCATCTCCCAGCTCGTGGGACGCGGTGGATTCTCTCCGCTGACCGTCCCGTAGTCTGAACTCAGCAGAAATGTCCTGGGCTTCACCACCAAGTTAAACTAATGGGAAGTCATGTCAGGCCTGGTGCTCAACACTACATAGCATAGCATAGCATAGCATGACATGACAGGGAGAACAGGCCATTCTGTCCACCTTTTCTTCCCACTAAAGCGTACCTACTGCTTCCCTCTGCTCTTCAGGAAACGGAGCCCCTGAGCTCATAGCATAGCTTAGCATAGCTTAGCATAGCGTAGCATAGCGTAGCATAGTGTAGCATAGCATAGCGTAGCATAGTGTAGCATAGCGTAGCATGACATTCACTCTGCTCTTCAGGCAACGGAGCTCCTGTGCTGGCCTGTCCATTAAAAAGGCCCCCAGCACTCTGGACTACTGAGAGTGACATCTGCAGGCTGCCCGCTGATGGAGTATTAGCCCCATTAAAGGCATGCATCTCACATCAGACCCCCCCCCCCCCCCCCCTCATAACTTTTATGTTTTGTGGCAGATTGATTTTTGAGTGATCATAAACTGCACTGTGTGCTTAATGTTTTAGCGTCTCGTCATGAATTTCTCCTGGTGTTTGTCTGTGATATGGACTGTTATGCACGTCTGTTTGGATTCAGACGGCGGATCCTCACACTAGTGACCTTGGCATAACCGGTTGCATGGGAAAATGTTACTTTGTTTAGATTTTTTTTATACTTCCCAAGAAAATTGGATTAAAATTGTTTGCAGAGACAATCAATGTGTAGGTATGTTCAAAACTACCTAGAGGCTTATCACTGGTCCCCCAGTGTTATATCGTTTTATAGAATTATGTTTATTTAAATGACTGAAGATCAATGTATGCTGATAAACAGGTTTTACTAGAGAGAGTGTAAAAAAAAAAGAAAGAAAGAGAAGTGATTTTACCTTACCTGAATACAAAATACAAATTCAAGGTTTGGTGAGCAAGGGGCCAAAATGAGTATTTCATATCAAAAGAAAACTCTTGGTGAGATCTGTCTAGTGGCCGAAGATAGGATGTCCTTAACCATGTTTAAATAAAGGGTAAAAACCTAAAGACATTTGTTTTGGCGCTCCTGTAAACTCCTGTAAAAACGCGCTCAGGCCTCTCGTGCACTGAACCCTTGAAATACCGTATGAATGCAGTGACTTATCTTGTAAACGAAAGTGGGGAGAGTTTGATAAAGCGGGGAAGGTAAACGGTGTAAACTCCCAGCCCAGGAGGAAGCGGCCAGGCCTGTCGCAGCCTGTGGGCCTGAAATCCAGCTGCTCCTCCATACTGCTCTCCATATGAATAAGCCCTTTGTCACCCCGGGGTCATAATAGAGTTTGATATTACACACACTTCCCCCTCCCCCCGCCATCCGCCTGCAGTGTCTGGGGATTAAGTGTGTGTGAGAGTGTGTGAGAGTGTGTGAGAGTGTGTGAGAGTGTGTGAGAGTGTGTGAGAGAGTGTGTGAGAGAGTGTGTGAGAGAGTGTGTGAGAGAGTGTGTGAGGGAGTGTGTGAGGGAGTGTGTGAGGGAGTGTGTGAGGGAGTGTGTGAGGGAGTGTGTGAGGGAGTGTGTGAGGGAGTGTGTGAGGGAGTGTGTGAGGGAGTGTGTGAGGGAGTGTGTGAGGGAGTGTGTGTGAGAGAGTGTGTGAGTGAGAGTGTGAGTGTATGTGTGTGAGAGTGTGTGAGAGAGAGAGTGTGAGAGTGTGTGTGAGAGTGTGTGAGAGTGTGTGAGAGAGTGTGTGTGAGAGTGTGTGTGAGAGTGTGTGTGAGAGTGTGAGAGAGTGTGAGAGAGTGTGTGTGAGTGTGTGTGAGTGTGTGTGAGTGTGTGTGAGTGTGTGTGAGTGTGTGTGAGAGTGTGTGAGAGTGTGTGAGAGTGTGTGAGTGTGTGAGAGTGTGTGAGAGTGTGTGTGAGTGTGTGTGAGTGTGTGTGTGTGAGTGTGTGAGTGTGTGTGTGAGTGTGTGAGTGTGTGAGTGTGTGAGTGTGTGTGTGAGTGTGTGAGTGAGTGTGTGAGTGTGTGAGTGTGTGAGTGTGTGTGAGTGTGTGTGAGTGTGTGTGTGTGAGTGTGTGTGAGTGTGTGTGAGTGTGTGTGAGTGTGTGTGAGAGTGTGTGTGAGAGTGTGTGTGAGAGTGTGTGTGAGAGTGTGTGTGAGAGTGTGTGTGAGAGAGTGTGTGAGAGAGTGTGTGAGAGAGTGTGTGAGAGAGTGTGTGAGAGAGTGTGTGAGAGAGTGTGTGTGAGAGTGTGATGTGACGCCCAAATCCAGCGGTCTTGGCCTGTACAGGTAACCAGAGTACCTGGATGTGATCTGACTGCATTCACCGGACCTTTTCCTTTTCCCCTGTCCTCGTTGAACCAGGACCAGTAAGCCCTGAAAATAGATATAGTTACTTATTTATTTAATTTTTTTTCAAAGAAGACTGTGTCATTTGATGTCGTCTTTGTTGTCGGGTTAAATAAAGGTATTGTGTCCGTCCTGTAGCGCAGGAAGAGGATGAAACGCGATCTCGCCGCGCTCTCTCCCCTCTCTCCCTCTCCCCGACAACTTCTTTTATCCGCTGGCTTTACGTTGGCGTCCCACAGTGGAACCCGCTTTGCATGATTTGGGCAGTTAGCTGAAATCAGGGAGAAACGCTGAGCCTGGAGTCGCCGGGCAGGTCTGGCGGGTTCCTCCCCCCCGCTCTCCTCACACACACGGCTGCACACCGTCCCCCACACTGCACCCAGGAGCCTGGGGAACACGCCACGGCATGGGAGGCACGCTGGCTCCCCCGCTCCTCCTGCTGCTCCCGCGCCTCCTGCTGCTCCTGCTGCTCCTGCTGACCACCCCTCCTCTCTGTTGCAGCGCATCCCTGCACCGGGGGAACTGCCGGCCCATACGGTTCGAGCCACCGATGTTGGATTTCCACGAACAGTGAGTGCCCCTTTTTCAGTCTGTCGTACCCGTGCTGGGGGGGGTTGGGTGTGGAGCTCTATGCAGCCAAGCTGAGGAGCAGAGTCTCCAAATACTTCGTTTGGCAATACTTTCGTTTTCTTTCCTCAAGAACTCTGAACCACTGCTCTTGACAGCATAATGGCTCCATATGTCCTGTGGGTGTGTCTCTGTGTCTGGGCGTGTGGGTGTCTGTGTGGGTATCTGTGTATCTGTGTATCTGTGTATCTGTGTATCTGTGTATCTGTGTATCTGTGTATCTGTGTATCTGTGTATCTGTGTATCTGTGTATCTGTGTATCTGTGTGTATATCAGTGTGGGTCAGTGTGTGTCAGTTTGTGTCAGTGTGTGTGTCAGTGTGTGTGTCTGTGTCTGTGTGTGTGTGTCAGTGTGTGTCAGTGTGTGTGTGTCAGTGTGTGTCTGTCAGTGTGTGTGTGTCAGTGTGTGTGTGTCAGTGTGTGTGTCAGTGTGTGTGTCAGTGTGTGTGTCAGTGTGTGTGTCAGTGTGTGTGTCAGTGTGTGTGTCAGTGTGTGTCTGTGTGTGTTTACCGCAGCTGCTGTCTTTGTGCAGAAGTTTAAAATACTCTGAATGGGTGCAGAGATCTATAACTCTTCTGTAATTGAGACTGCCAGGCGAATGCCCTTCCTGTAGATTCTTCTGCCACTTCTGTTATTGTGACAGGCAGCCGTCTATTCACTTGACTTTCTCCAAGGCAGCCCGTGCGATTATCCGGACTGTTGCTTCTGATGGTGGTGATGACCTGTGTAAAGGTGGTGTTTGCTGTGCTTGAACGGTACGGTTCATCAGAGAGTGATGTCTGCGGTACTTTATATGGGGATATTTGTTGAAAACAAGCCATGCTTTAGCATGGAGTTGTGCACAATGTTCACTCTTTGTGAGGATTCAGTGGCGATAGGCTCTGCTTCAGATGCCACTAAAGCCCAGCAGGACAGTTAAGTGGACTTTTAACATGTTCAGTGCGGCCTGCCTGATGGAAGAGCATCTGTCCTGGAAGACCAGATTGCAGAAAGCGTGGTATTGTGAAGACATTGGAGTGCGTTCAGAATAATGGGCCGACATAGACTATTGTTGATTTTTTTCTTTGTTTTATACCTCATAAATTATGGAGACATGTTGTTATTACATCAGCAGCTTATAAAGAAATGCTTCAGCCATTGAGTCAATATTACTGAAATAGTACTTCAGGTATTTACAACACCCAAACCACAATGAGGTGATCCATATGAGACTGGACTTGTCAGCCACATGGCGGCACTGTCTCTGACCCAAACCAAGGATTAACACGTCGTGCTTTCAGTTTATTTCATCATGAGAGAAATTATTTGGAAATATTACATTTTTGTATATTGGCTTCATACCATTAGCCTTTCCCGATTCTGCCTGACTATTAATAGCTACCACAAAAATACCACAATTTTTAAAAATAAAATATTATTTTTCTGGGACCTGGAAACACTACCCCAAAAAATGGACGGCGGTTGAATTCCACACTGCTCTGCCGTAGAATGTTTCGAATAGAAAATGCACATAGTTGGAATGCAGAGGTTTGTTCACCCAAGGTTTTGTCATACGGGGCCGTTCGTGTACGTGCATACATACATTGGGACAGTCGTCTGTGACTTCTGCATTGTATGACGTGACCTCCTTTGCTCTGTCAGGTGTACACCTTTCAGTACATTATAGAAAGACAAGATCTTCTTTTTAAAAGCACTGCAGCGGCAAAATGTGTGATTGAAGTATTGTTGTGTGAGGATGTATCGTCTGCAGGTGTTTAAATGCCTCTCTGTAAAAACACAAAACTGCTCCGTGCTGACATGTCAAGAAAGGAGAGGTGTTTATTTGTAATTTATTTTAATTTCATTTTTAAACAAAAGAGAGCTTCAGGCAAAACTCACACTTCACTCCACATTCATGGGGCTTTGCCAGAAGCCTTCTGGGTGAGTGTGTGTGTGTGTGTGTGTGTGTGTCTGAGTCTGAGTCTGAGTCTGAGTCTGAGTCTGAGTCTGAGTCTGAGTCTGAGTCTGAGTCTGAGTCTGAGTCTGAGTCTGAGTCTGAGTCTGAGTCTGAGTCTGAGTCTGAGTCTGAGTCGTGCTTTGGTGTATGTGTGTGTCTGTGTGGTGCTTTGGTCTGTGTGTGTGGTGTGTTTGATTGGCGTGGGTGGGGGTTTCTGTGCATCTGTGTCTATGTGGTGTTTTGGTCTGTGCGTGTGGTGTGTTTGATTGGTGTGGGTGGGGGTGTGTGTGTGTGTGTGTGTCGGTGTTTGTGCGGTGTTTTTGTCTGTGTGTGTGTCTGTGTTTGGTCTGGGTCGGTGTGTGTGTGATGTGTTTGATTGGTCTGGGTGTGTGTGTGGGGTGTTTGATTGGTCTAGGTGGGTGTGTGTGTGGTGTGTTTGATTGGTCTGGGTGGGTGTGTGTGTGTGGACAGCCTAATGTGAACGAGTCTTCAGGGAAAAGAGCTCCGCACTGTGGGGATATGATATTCTCTCTCCCGAATTTAGTTTTGAAGTGAATAATGACCGAGCCTGCACTCTGTGGGCTGTTGGTGAATTCATCATGCACTTTTCAGGGAAATTATAATTATTTATCTGAATAATTCAGTTTCATGGTTATAATCCGGGATGATTCACAGAAATAAGTTCAGGCTTTTCCCTGCAGACTTCCTAAACCACAATGAGAGAGTCACCGCTAAACAAGTCCTCTGTGGCAGTGTGTGACACACTCTCACTCTCACACACACACACACACACACACACACACACACACACACGCCCAGTATACATAATGGCTCTCCATGGATGTCTCTGATCCTGGCAGTGAAGCCACCACGCCCTTCCTTTTGGCAGCCGGTGAGCCCTGCCCACAATCAGAAGGAGGAGATGGTCTGATGGACTCAGCTGGTTTAGACTGACGTCTGAGTCATAGCCTGGGTCTGAGTCATAGCCTGGGTTTGGGTGGTGGTCAGCGGCGCCTCTCTGACTCCTTCTCTGTCGGCCCGGCCTGTCGGGCAGGAGGGAACGTGTGGCATTTCGCCGTGTTCTCCCTCTCCGCCCGCACTCGTAAATCTCTCCTGCTGCCCCCTGAGCTTGTACACCTGCTGCAGCAGATGCCCCCCCGGCCTGTCCTCTAAATGTCCTATACCCTGAGTATACCTCTCACTAAAGACCTATACCCAGAGTATACCCATCACTAAAGACCTATACCCAGAGTATACATCTCACTAAAGACCTATACCCAGAGTATACATCTCACTAAAGACCTATACCCAGAATATACCTCTCACTAAAGACTTATAACCAGAGTATACCTCTCACTAAAGACCTATACCCAGAGTATACATCTCACTAAAGACCTATACCCAGAGTATACATCTCACTAAAGACCTATACCCAGAGTATACATCTGACAAAAGACCTATACCCAGAGTATACCTCTCACTAAAGACCTATACCCAGAGTATACATCTCACTAAAGACCTATACCCAGAATATACCTCTCACTAAAGACTTATAACCAGAGTATACCTCTCACTAAAGACCTATACCCAGAGTATACATCTGACTAAAGACCTATACCCAGAGTATACATCTGACTAAAGACCTATACCCAGAGTATACATCTCACTAAAGACCTATACCCAGAGTATACATCTCACTAAAGACCTATACCCAGAGTATACATCTCACTAAAGACCTATACCCAGAATATACATCTCACTAAAGAGCCTATACCCAGAGTATACATCTGACTAAAGACCTATACCCAGAGTATACATCTGACTAAAGACCTATACCCAGAGTATACCTCTCACTAAAGACCTATACCCAGAGTATACATCTCACTAAAGACCTATACACAGAGTATACATCTCACTAAAGACCTATACCCAGAGTATACCTCTCACTAAAGACCTATACCCAGAGTATACCTCTCACTAAAGACCTATACCCAGAGTATACCTCTCACTAAAGACCTATACCCAGAGTATACCTCTCACTAAAGACCTATACACAGAGTATACATCTCACTAAAGACCTATACACAGAGTATACATCTCACTAAAGACCTATACACAGAGTATACATCTCACTAAAGACCTTTACCCAGAGTATACATCTGACTAAAGACCTGTACCCAGAGTATACCTCTCACTAAAGACCTATACCCAGAGTATACCTCTCACTAAAGACCTATACCCAGAGTATACCTCTCACTAAAGACCTATACACAGAGTATACATCTCACTAAAGACCTATACCCAGAGTGTACATCTCACTAAATACCTATACCCAGAGTGTACATCTCACTAAATACCTATACCCAGAGTGTACATCTCACTAAATACCTATACCCAGAGTGTACATCTCACTAAATACCTATACCCAGAGTGTACATCTCACTAAAGACCTATACCCAGAGTGTACATCTCACTAAATACCTATACACAGAGTATACATCTCACTAAAGACCTATACCCAGAGTGTACATCTCACTAAATACCTATACCCAGAGTGTACATCTCACTAAATACCTATACCCAGAGTGTACATCTCACTAAAGACCTATACCCAGAGTGTACATCTCACTAAATACCTATACCCAGAGTGTACATCTCACTAAAGACCTATACCCAGAGTGTACATCTCACTAAATACCTATACACAGAGTATACATCTCACTAAAGACCTATACCCAGAGTGTACATCTCACTAAAGACCTATACCCAGAGTACACATCTCACTAAAGACCTATACCCAGAGTGTACATCTCACTAAAGACCTATACCCAGAGTGTACATCTCACTAAATACCTATACCCAGAGTGTACATCTCACTAAATACCTATACCCAGAGTGTACATCTCACTAAATACCTATACCCAGAGTGTACATCTCACTAAATACCTATACCCAGAGTGTACATCTCACTAAAGACCTATACCCAGAGTGTACATCTCACTAAATACCTATACACAGAGTATACATCTCACTAAAGACCTATACCCAGAGTGTACATCTCACTAAAGACCTATACCCAGAGTACACATCTCACTAAAGACCTATACCCAGAGTGTACATCTCACTAAAGACCTATACCCAGAGTACACATCTCACTAAATACCTATACCCAGAGTGTACATCTCACTAAATACCTATACCCAGAGTGTACATCTCACTAAATACCTATACCCAGAGTGTACATCTCACTAAAGACCTATACCCAGAGTACACATCTCACTAAATACCTATACCCAGAGTGTACATCTCACTAAATACCTATACCCAGAGTGTACATCTCACTAAAGACCTATACCCAGAGTGTACATCTCACTAAAGACCTATACCCAGAGTGTACATCTCACTAAAGACCTATACCCTGAGTATAGGCCCTGGGGCGGCCTGTAGCGAGTGGTTAGGGTAAATGACTGGGACCCACAAGGTCGGTGGTTCTAATCCCGGTGTAGCCACAACATGCTCCGCACAACCGTTGGGCCCTTGAGCAAAGCCCTTAACCCTGCATTGCTCCAGGGGAGGATTCTCTCCTGCTGAGTCTAATCAACTGTACATCGCTCTGGATAAGAGCGTCTGCCAAATGCCATTAATGTAATGTAATGTATACCGTGCATGTCACGTGACCCTATGCCCTGAGTATACATCTCACTAAAGGATCTACCATTCGCGAATGCGGAGGCGAAGGTAGTAGCAATATATAAAACTTCCGTACGCCAACAATGGAGGTGACTAAAGCACAGAGTCATTGCTGCGTTAAAATGTTTTCACTCGTTTCTAAGTGGTGCCAAGATGAAGTGGCAGCAGATTCGTTCCGTTTGCCGGTATTTTTCCTGCCACTTCAGCAGTAGGAGCCAGCGGTGACGCGTGTGCCGTATCATGGCTCAGCTGAGCTGGGTTGTGCACAGCCAGCCTCTGTTTGTCAGGCATCCTGGGGTTAGCCGAGCCGTTTTGGCAGGGAAATAAACTGGGCCAGTTGGCCATCGTGGCAAGTTCTGTCTTCTCTCTCTCTCTCTCTTATTCGGCCATGTTGCCTTTGAAGCAAAGCCCCAAATACTCAGAAAAGCGAAGGCTTAGCAAACAGCATTTGCTAGCATGTTTCATAACGTGTCAACATTTTGGGAATCAAAAGTAACATCCGCTACTTCTGAGGCTACAGGGTGTGCGCCGATCATAGCCCAAAATAGGTATTCCTGCCTGCGGTGTCTTTCTGTCTGAGGCTCGGCTCGGCCAGACCGAAACTAAAACAAAATATAAAGCCATTGTTCATCTTTACATACAAATATACACTGGCCGAGCACTTTATTACACCTGCTTTTTCATGCGAATATCTAATCCCAAGTAAAAACGTAACTAATAAAGTGCTTGGTGAGTGCTTATGTACATATGCCCCGAGTTTCGTAAAAGTAAAGCTGATGTAGCTTTTGACCCCAGATACTAGCAAACTATGAAACAAAAGCTAGCCTAGCTGACCGCATTTGATAGTAAAATGTTTCATTGTGCGTTAGCATTTGGTAGTCAAATCACGTAGCTCGTGTAGCATCGTAAGTACGTGAGCGCGATGTCTCCGCTGTGGTGATGAAGGCCTACGGAGCTGCCGGGCGTGAGTGCGAATCTCAGAGCTCCGTGGAATCAGCTGGTGCACAAGATTAGTGGGGTCATCCTTTCATGTTTCTGATGTCACGCCTTCGGGGGAAAAATGAACGTTTTTGCCTTCCAATACTTGTTAGCTTTTAAAAGTGTCACACAATAGTGAATCACACAGGAAGCATGATTTTGATTTTTGATATTTTTGCCATTTTTCTTTCTTTCTTTCTTTTTTTTTTTTAAGCTGTCCCTCCTGGGGCCTACCTATTGTATATCATCTTGTGGCTGTAGATTAAACAAAATTCAAAATTACGTAAGTAAGTTGAAAGCCGATTCCACTCTGTGCATGCTCCTATTTGCTTCTCGTGTAAATAGGTGCTCGCTGAATTTGAAAGGACTGCCTCTATCTGAAGTTGTGGTTTTAGTTGTTTCTATTGCAGGGGCGGCCAGTTCCGGTCCTGGGGGGCCCAGTCTGTATGCAGGTTTTTTCCACCCAAATTAGCCTGGCTGAATGACCTATTTGGCTGTATTCACCAAAAGCTATGTTCGCTCAGATTAGATCGCAGCAAAACGTTTCGCGTAGAGACGCGAGAGTCTTTGACTGTCGTTTGATGTGAGTAAAATGTGACAGGGGATGGATGTTAAGGCTGATGAAACGATTACAGCCGGAAGGAGACATGAAACCCGAAACAGACAGGGCTCTGCTTGCCCGCCTCTGTCCTATCGCTGTGGATTTGAGCAAATTTTCATTTTTATGGACACCTTTCTCGTTAAGTGTACTACCAAAGGAAACAAACTAGACAGTTGCACAATGGAGACACCATGCCCCACACAGATTTTACATGTTATTTGGGTGACACTTTTATCCAAAGCTAGTTACAGTTGGTTTGACCATGCTGGATACAAACCCCCTGGGGTTAAGGGCCTTGCTCAAGGGCCCAACAGCTGTGTGGATTTCATCATGGCTACACCATTCACCACACAATGCAGACACCAAAACAAACAAAAAAATCCAGACCCTCATATTGTCTCGGTAGGCGGTATATGAACCGATCGCAAACAAATTGAAACCACTTAAAAGCCTGCGATGTACCTGATGATTCATTCTGTAATAAAAACCCTTATCTCGGTCATTGTTGTTCCCCGTATTAGCTCTGCTAATCCCTTTCATTTGACAGTTTACTCTGGAGACGGGCTCTTCTCTGAAGGCCGGCCGTAATGTGCCGGTGACTCACAGTCGCAAACACAATGTGTGAACTGATACAACGGCCATGCACCGTGTAATCCCAGCATGCACTCGTTGGGTTGGCTAAATGATACGGTAGAGAAACAGGGTCAGTGTTTCGTCAAACCCCCCCCCCCCCCCCTCACAATGGTCGCCCGTGGATAAGCTCCTGGAGCCTTTGTGCAAGGGGGGGCTCTGACTCTGTCTCTGTCTCTGTCTCTGTCTCTGACTCTGACTCTGTCTCTGTCTCTGTCTCTGTCTCTGTCTCTGTCTCTGTCTCTGTCTCTGTCTCTGACTCTGACTCTGACTCTGACTCTGACTCTGTCTCTGTCTCTGTCTCTGTCTCTGTCTCTCTGACTCTGACTCTGTCTCTGTCTCTGTCTCTGTCTCTGTCTTTGACTCTGACTCTGACTCTGACTCTGTCTCTGTCTCTGTCTCTGTCTCTGTCTCTGTCTCTGTCTCTGACTCTGACTCTGACTCTGTCTCTGTCTCTGTCTCTGTCTCTGTCTCTCTGACTCTGACTCTGTCTCTGTCTCTGTCTCTGTCTCTCTGACTCTGACTCTGACTCTGACTCTGACTCTGACTCTGTCTCTGTCTCTGTCTCTGTCTCTGTCTCTGTCTCTGTCTCTCTGACTCTGACTCTGTCTCTGTCTCTGTCTCTGTCTCTCTGACTCTGACTCTGACTCTGACTCTGTCTCTGTCTCTGTCTCTGTCTCTGTCTCTGTCTCTGTCTCTGACTCTGACTCTGACTCTGTCTCTGTCTCTGTCTCTGTCTCTGTCTCTGACTCTGTCTCTGTCTCTGTCTCTCTGACTCTGACTCTGTCTCTGTCTCTGTCTCTCTGACTCTGACTCTGTCTCTGTCTCTGTCTCTGTCTCTGTCTCTCTGACTCTGACTCTGACTCTGACTCTGTCTCTGTCTCTGTCTCTGTCTCTGTCTCTGTCTCTGTCTCTGTCTCTGTCTCTGTCTCTCTGACTCTGTCTCTGTCTCTGTCTTTGACTCTGACTCTGACTCTGACTCTGACTCTGTCTCTGTCTCTGTCTCTGTCTCTGACTCTGACTCTGACTCTGTCTCTGTCTCTGTCTCTGTCTCTGTCTCTGTCTCTGTCTCTGACTCTGACTCTGTCTCTGTCTCTGTCTCTGACTCTGACTCTGACTCTGACTCTGACTCTGACACTGGCACGTTCCCCTGATGCTACCGGGCTCGTTCATGCAAGAACGATGCTATAACCGGAGGCTGGAAATACCATTCCCTTCGAGTTCTGCGCCGCGGCATTGCCTGCCGTAAACTCCGCACCGTCTCCTCGCGCGCCCGTTCTTGGGGCCGATGGGATTGGGCGTTCCCCTGCACTGCCCCAGCCATGCGGCATGCGCCAGAGTGATCTTAGAAAGAGTTCTTGAGGTCCACGCCTGGGCCCGGTGAGAGATGCGAGCGATCGGAGCTGTGAAAGAGAATCGACGCCGGCGTTTAGACTGCAGATTGTGTCGTGCCTTTGAGCAAGGCCCTGGGCGGACATCGTAGATCTGGTCCTGATTGAGCGAGGACACGAGTTTTCACACTGACCTCCCTGGAACTTGCTGCTGTGCTCTCTCTCTCTCTCTCTCTCTCTGTCTCTCTTTATGTCTTGACAGGCTTATCTGACTTTATTTCCCCTCTGTGAGTTTTTAAATGTCATTATTGATTTGCGGCGGCTTGTGTTGAATTGAGTTTGACGCGTGAGGAGTCCTGCCCGTGAATAATGTGAGGGCACCCTGCCGCGCAGTTTTGTATTTTCTCGTGTGATTCAGAAATCAGCCGCAGCAGCAGTCCCCTGATGAAGCATTCGGTGAGCAGTTCATCCTGTTAAAACTCCTCTTAACCTCTGTCTCTGTTTTTCTTTTCAGGCCCGTGGGGATGCCTAAAATGGAGAAAGTTTACTTACACAATCCTAGTTCAGAAGAAAAGATCATATTAATATCAATATCAGCAACTACTGCACATTTTCATGCATCCTTTTTTCAGAACGGAGTGAGTATTTCTCTCTTTCTCTCTCTCTCTTACATTACAAACCATTTAGCAGACGCTGTTATCCAAAGCGACTTACAACAAAGTGCAGATCGAACACAGGGACAAGTGTGAAGAGGACCCTAGAGGACAGTGCGGTTCCGAGTCCTAGCGTGGCCATACAGATACAATTGGAACCCTTGAAGAATACTTCGATTTACGAACAAGCGTACCACAGTTGGCAGCTAGAATACCACGAGTACAACAATACAATATCTAAGTGCCACTATAATCTATGGCATATACAAGGCTAATCTTGGTGGTGGGGTAGGGAGGGAAAGGTACAGCCTGAAGAGTCTTCAGTCTGTGTTTGAAAGTGGTCAGAGACTCTGCCGTTCTGACATCCACAGTTATATTTTAAATGAACATGTGACTTGTTCTCACTTGCCGTATTCAACTGTATAGTTGTTATTCATGAATATTATAGAAACACAGTTATAGAAAGAGTATATACAGAGGATTGATTACAGGTTTCTCTTTTTAGACTGGCACCCGTTCCATTGTCTAGACCTTGGTAAAAGTAAGAGTGATGTTTTCGGAGAGGCGGTTAAGCAAACGGCCCTGCTGCATCCTGCTGAATGCGTGGGGGGGAACCCCCGAACGGAAAGAAACGACAACAACAAATACCCAAGAAACGCTCATTTGTTTCTTTAACTGGCCTCGAACAGCGCAGGGCCGTGTCTGCTTAATCTCCGTGTCTGATTTATGCTTACTTTAAAAC
>NC_083776.1:2601238-2606238 GCF_963514075.1 Conger conger
TCCTCACTCCGTTTCCTGTCCTCTGTCTGAGGCACAGAGCCTGGCGCACCTGGCTCTGTGTCACCTGCTTTCCCCTGGCAAGGCCACTGTACCTCCCACTGGAATCCACCTGAATGAATGTTTGTTTCACTTTTGAAATGAGCTCACTCCTGTTTTTTTGTGTTTTTTTTCCTGGCAGCATCAAAAGCACGGAGACCGTCTCAGTTTTCCGGAAAAATAACAGTGAAAGCCAGAGAGAAAACATACTCCAAACTTGAAATTCCCTACCAAGCAGAAGTGTTAGAAGGGTAAGAGTCCGGTGCAAGTACTGCTTGAAATGTGCAGTTGACCCTTAAATGACCACAGTTCACACTGAAGTTATGAAGCAAGTCAATATATAAGCTTATTCACCAATGCCTTTTAATTGGCTGAGCTTAATTTGTTTTCCAGAATGTATATTTTTGGAAATAAATGCTGCATACATAGTGAAAGTTTTTTCAGTATTTGAAACCGTTGGGTCTAAACAGTTAATTATAATGAGAATATGGAAGTCTGTGTGTACTTTGAAAGTATTGATTGAATTCTTCAGTGTCTGCATTTCTAGGCCGTAGGCCCAGATGAACATAGTGCATTGTGTTCCATGCTGTTCTCATAATGATTGTATTTAATAACCAGGCCTGTTCCGTTTGCTGTGCTGAAGTGCGTGCGTGTGTGTCAGGTACCTCGGGTACCCCCAGTTCCTTTTACTGTGCTGAAGTGTGTGTCTGTGTGTGTCTGTGTGTGTCTGGTCTCTCAGGTACCTGGGGTTCGAGCACACAGCCACCCTGTTCTGTTTGCTGTGCTGAAGTGTGTGTGTGTGTGTGTGTGTGTGTGTGTGTGTCTGGTCTCTCAGGTACCTGGGGTTCGAGCACACAGCCACCCTGTTCTGTTTGCTGTGCTGAAGTGTGTGTGTGTGTGTGTGTGTGTGTGTGTGTGTGTGTGCGTGTGTGTGTGTGTGGTCTCTCAGGTACCTGGGGTTCGAGCACACAGCCACCCTGTTCTGTTTGCTGTGCTGAGGTGTGTGTGTGGTCTCTCAGGTACCTGGGGTTCGAGCACACAGCCACCCTGTTCTGTTTGCTGTGCTGAGGTGTGTGTGTGTGGTCTCTCAGGTACCTGGGGTTCGAGCACACAGCCACCCTGTTCTGTTTGCTGTGCTGAGGTGTGTGTGTGTGGTCTCTCAGGTACCTGGGGTTCGAGCACACAGCCACCCTGTTCTGTTTGCTGTGCTGAGGTGTGTGTGTGTGGTCTCTCAGGTACCTGGGGTTCGAGCACACAGCCACCCTGTTCTGTTTGCTGTGCTGAGGTGTGTGTGTGTGGTCTCTCAGGTACCTGGGGTTCGAGCACACAGCCACCCTGTTCCACATACGGGACAGCCCCACAGACCCCGTGGAGAGGCCCGTCTTCCTCACCAACACCTTCAGCTTCGCCGTCCGCATCCACAGCGTCTTCCTGCCCGACGAGGCCAAGACCATGTTCAGAGTGAGTCTGCTGGGGCAATACGAGTTAACGTGCATCACAAGTGGGCCCCTGTGCTTCTGATTGGCCCCTGTGCTTCTGATTGGTGAGCTGGGGCTCTGATTGGCGAGCTGGGGCTCTGATTGGTGAGCTGGGGCTCTGATTGGTGCGCTGGGGCTCTGATTGGCGTGCTGAGGCTCCTGATTGGTGAGCTGGGGCTCTGATTGGTGAGCTGGGGCTCTGATTGGCGCACCGGGCTCCGATCGTTGCAGTGGAGTAATGGGCCTGCTCCCCTGTGTCCCGCGCAGATCCAGAACTTCAGCCAGCCCGTCCTGATCCCTCCCCGGGAGTCGCGCTACATCTTCTCCCTGCACTTCCAGCCCAGCCGGCCCTCCCTGCACATCGACAGCAACATCCTGCTCGTCACCAACGCCTCCAAGTTCCACCTGCCCATACGCGCCTACACCGGCTTCCTGGAGGTAGGCTCCGGAGGACGTGTGGCTCATTACACGCCGTGTCTCAGCAGGGCTCTGCCCTACTGGGGCTTTTCTAATGGACACGATGGGACTTCTATTTCATATTCTGTTGGTGTCTGAAAATGAGTGCCCAGCAAAATGTTAAACCCTGTGTTTAAAGATTTAAAGGTCTGGTATGATCCTTATTATTGGCAAGGGCTTGCTGAATTTGCATCAGGCTTTAAGATTTTAAGCTGGTTTTATTGCAGGGGAAAAATGGCTATTTATGTGGATGAACTTTGGTTTTATGTAGTATTACCCATACAATAAGTGGCTCATATCATAAGACCTCAGCAGAACAAAAGCTCTAATGATTTGTAGTCTTAAATGGAGACACGTATGTGTGAAAATCAGGGCTGAAAAATTAGGCGCCAAGGCACCGGCTCTTTCGATGCTGCGTGTATTAGTGTTGCTTGTAGGTCTACAAACAACTAGGGCAAAAATACTCTTTTTGGCCTGTTAAGAGCTTCTCCAGAGGGTCTGGCCATGAGCCCCCTTAGTCCTGGCATACATTACCGGGCTGCGTCTCTTTTAACATCCAGTGCAGTGAGGATACAGTAGGGCCGTGTGTATTATTAGGAGCTAACAAAGGGCTCTTTGTAAAGTCTACAGGAATTCAATAAGTTAATTAAGCTGTATATTTGATGAAGTGAAATTGCGGTAATAGGGTAGTAGCACTTAAACAGAGAGGTCGTTTATGAGCGTGGTTTTTAAACCATTTATCCTTCTGTGGTCGTCTGGCAGCTGTTCCCCTGTGCACAAAGCCATGGCCCTTCAGCGCACGTTCCTCGGCGTTTCCTTTTTCACACCTTTTTCTTTCTCCCCACAACAGAATGTTTTATGCCCGTATTTGTGATTGGATCATTAGCTGGCGCTTTAATTTGGCATTCTATGCATTTTTATTTTCTTTTATGTTATGTTTTACGATTTTTTTTTTTTATATTTCAATATTGTATTCTATTTATTGTCATTTAAATTGCACTGTGAGTTGTTTGATTATTATTTTATTTCATTGTATTTATTTAGTGTAATTCAGTTCTCCCTGGAAAATGAGATCTCTATCTCGGCTGGATTGACATGAGTAGATACAGATGATGTTATCTGAGTAAATGTACCATTTACAGATGATGTTGTTATCTGTTCTCTCTGCGGCCAGCCTTTCGCCCTGCCGCCCAGTCTCAGCCAGCACTTCCTGGACTTCAGCGTTCTCAGCGCCACTGACTCCGCCAGTCACATGTTTGTGGTCGTCAACAGCAACCCCATCGAGGTGAGACGCACCTGTCTCACCCCCTCCGCACCTGCACACCTGTCTCACCCCCTCCTCTGCACCTGCACACCTGTCTCACCCCCTCTGCACCTGCACACCTGTCTCACCCCCTCCTCTGCACCTGCACACCTGTCTCACCTCCTCTGCACCTGCACACCTGTCTCACCCCCTCTGCACCTGCACACCTGTCTCACCCCCTCGGCACCTGCACACCTGTCTCACCCCCTCTGCACCTGCACACCTGTCTCACCCCCTCTGCACCTGCACACCTGTGTCTCACCCCCTCTGCACCTGCACACCTGTCTCACCCCCTCTGCACCTGCACACCTGTTTTATTAGCAATAAAACATACGCAAACGCACAACCATCTCAGCAATAGAGACACAGTACAACAGAGATTGTATCTGTGTCTGTTATCTGTTCATTTATAAAGCCCGCCATTGCAAATTACCCTTTTACCACACTTCACTAGTCAAAGATCTGCCTTATTGCGCACATTCACTACTACACATTGTGTAGTTCCTCAAATTTGTTCTGTGCTGGTTAGAAGTGCCTTTAAAATGCATGCCTCTTCAAACCCTGAATGCATGACACAAGGAACTGAAACCTCATCTCTTGGACATTTTAAATCTGGTCTCAACCGTTGTTTTAAAAAAAAGAAAAAAAAAGAAAAAATTGTCTTTTTCTTTTTTTAATCATTGTCCTTGAGATCTTTTATTGTGAATGGTACTTATTTGTTATTTGTTATGAGTTTCGTCACCGTTTTTTATTTTATTTTTAATTCATCATTTTTTCTAATAATTAATTAATTTCATGTAAATATGGGGGTTGCTAGTACATAGTAGAATGTTTTTTGCTAACTCATAACAATACTATGCGTAATATGTTATACCTGATGGAGGATAAGAGTATTCAACGCTAACATGTGGAAACAATGAGTTGTTAGATGTGAAATATAGAATAATTGCAGTACCCTATAAGGTCTTTAGCAGTAACTGTGGCCCTCTCCTCCTCTCCTCTCCTCCTCTCCTCTCCTCCTCTCTTCTCCTCTCCTCTGCTCCTCCTCTCTTCTCCTCTCCTCTGCTCAGCTGGAGATCAAGTCGTGGTTGGTGACGGGAGACAGCCTGTCCGTGGAGCTGATCCGGTCGGAGCGGGGGAACAGAACCACGGTGCTGTCCCGGGTCCGAGAGCTGCAGAACGCCACCGCATCCGACCACACATCCGTAAGCGCGACCCCCCGCGACCCCGCCCGCGACCCTGCTGTGACCCCGCCGTGACCCCGCCCGTGACCCCGGGATTTAACCCTTTCAGTCCCAAGCCCAGCATGAAGTGGCTCAACCCGAAAGTTTAGTAGGGTTTCAATCGGGTCTCAGAACAATAGTATAACAGTCATTTTCAGTTTGGCACTCTTGGGACTGAAAGACAAAAAAAAAAAAAAAAAAAGGCAGAGCTAACAACAAAGTACATTCAGTTTTTTGGGTATTATAGAGGAAAGGAAAATGCCCAAGTGCAAGGTGCATACCAAAAACTTTTTTCTTTTTTTTTAACTGCAAAAAGTCTTGAGTCAAATGATCTGTGCTGTCAGAAATCTACCTGATCCTTTGATAGACTGATAGTTCTTCTGCTTAAAACTAATTCTAGCACATCAACCTTTGGAATCATTTAATGGTAAAAGGCCCAGCACCTGTTTCTCTTTCACAGGTGTAAAGAGTGCTGTGCTGAATTAGGGCAGTGAAGTGTTTCTG
>NC_083776.1:2608738-2653738 GCF_963514075.1 Conger conger
TCCGCGCCCTGACGGAGGACGTGCGCTTCTACTACAGAAGGCTCCGGAACAGCAAGGACCAGCTGGAGCCGCGACGCAAGTCCAAGGTACGCCATGCGCACCCGGCCCGCCCCGGTGGTCTGGCCGCTGAGAGTCTCTGAGTTAAAGCGTTCAGTTTTGAAAGGGCGGCCTGTAGCGTAGTGGTTAAGGTAAATGACTGGGACACGCACGTAAATGACACGCAAGGTCGGTGGTTCTAATCCCGGTGTAGCCACGATAAGATCCGCACAGCCGTTGGGAACCTTGAGCAAGGCCCTTAACCCTGCATTGCTCCAGGGGAGGGTTGTCTCCTGCTTAGTCTAATCAACTGTACGTCGCTCTGGATAAGAGCGTCTGCCAAATGCCAATAATGTAATGTCATGTATTGTAATGAACTTCGGATTTTAGTTTTTACTCAAAGTAGAAAATGTCAAATCCTGCATTACGTATAAATTGTTGGTAATGTAAGTTTAATATATAAGAAATGTGATTTCAGCCAAATGCAGTTTTTTATTTTTTTATTTATGGAATCAGAGAATATAAGTCCCGTTTCCCATTTTCAGGAGTGAGAAGTGTTAATTTTCCATTGTGTGGTTACTCTCTCTTTCAGGTGGCAAATATTTATTTCGACTCGAGTCTGCAGTGTGGGGATCACTGCTACGTCGGTCTGCCGTTCGTATTGAAATGTGAGTACGGACCCCGACCCTCAGGAACCAGGCTCCTGCATGACCTCTGCAGGCTGTGTGTTCTGGGTGCCGCGGTCTCTGCGTGTCTCACTTAAAATGGCTGTCCCTTTCAGCCGAATCCAAGCCGCACGGGCTGCTGATGCAGGAGGATATGTGGGATTCGGACGTCGACTTGCACCAGACGCTTCTCAAGAGGTGGAAGGAACTGAAGGAGTCCTCGGGGCAAGAGTGAGTCACGTAGAAGTGTTTTATCTGCCCTGTGTGTCTAAGGGGTGCGTTTGGGCGGTCGGTGTGGACTGAACCCATGCGTCTTCCTCCCGTAGGGTCGAAGCTCTGTTTGAGGTGAACACCGACCTGCAGAAAAACGTGCAGGCTAAAATCTCAGCCAGGATGACGTGGCCATCGATAATCAACTCCTCACGCCAATCCTCTTCCCTCTGACCAACACCAACAGCTCCTCAGTAAGTGCACATGTACCAACACCAACAGCTCCTCAGTAAGTGCACATGTACCAACACCAACAGCTCCTCAGTAAGTGCACATGTACCAACACCAACAGCTCCCCAGTAAGTGCACATGTACCAACGCCAACAGCTCCTCAGTAAGTGCATATGTACCAACACAACAGCTCCTCAGTAAGTGCATATGTACCAACACAACAGCCCCTCAGTAAGTGCGTCTGTACCAACACAACTGCCCCTCAGTAAGTGCGTCTGTACCAACACAACTGCCCCCTCAGTAAGTGCGTCTGTACCAACCCCCTGTAGCTCCGGGGTGAACAGGCAGTGGTGTGCTGTAGTCTGGGTGTGTTCGGCATGCAGGAATGCAGCTCTGCAGGTAAAATAAGGCTGGCGGTTTGTGCTGAATGACCCTTCGTGTGTTCGCAGGAAAAGCAGGTGGTCTTGGAAAACCCCGCGGATGTGCCAGTCTATGTGCAGCTCCTTCCTGTGGCTCTCTACCCGAATCCGTCCAGCTTCGCTGAGCGGGTTTTGACAGGTACGGCCGTTTGGCACCGCGTTTGAGCCATTACTGTGGGTGTTGGGTGTGGTCGGGTGTGGCTGGGTGTGGTTGTTTTTCCTCAAAGTGTTTTGTTTGTGTTGGCAGGTCATGAGCATGCATGGTTTACACATCTCAAACGTCAGATTGACAAAGCATAATAACTCCCTTGTTTTGTAGTAAATCAGTTTACACTGTGCCTTATCTCATTCCCCTAACCCATTCTCACTGGTCTTTCACCTGTCTATCTTTAACTGTCTGTATCTCATCTTAATCTGGGACTTTTTAATTAGAATTTTCTCGGTACGGTTGGTCCTCAAGTTATAGATAGGCTAAGTCTGTAACTGCCATACCAAGACTATCTACCTTGTGTACTGGATTTATGGTCATGGCCTTACAGCTAATCTTATATGAATTGTACCTTATCTGACGTGTTTTACTGTTTGAATGACCTTGATATGTACAGTTTTGTACGTGGCTTTAGATAAAAGCGTCCGCTAAATAACATGTAATGTAATATGGCACATCAGAGTGGTAGGCATCAGTAAGATCACATCTGTGTCAAATCATAGTTTTGTGAACTGGAAACTGTCAAATATAATAGCTGTGTGAACCCGTGTCGTCTGTTTTATGTACCATGTAAGGCACTCCTTAAATGGGGCTGTTAAAATGCCTATAAGGGAATGCGTGTAAACGGGTTGTCTGAGTGGGTCATCTTCACAGAGGTACCGCTGTGGTCTGTGACGTCACAGTTTTGGGGTTCGTGCTGATTGACAGCTGCAGTGGCGGTTTTGAGCACATAAGGCGAGGCGGCGGCTTATATATCCGTCAGGTGTGGCGCTGTGCATGCTGATGGCTGTTGGGTTTGACAGCCGTTTTGAATAATTCCATTTTGAATAATCGGGCGTACTGTTCATTCATCATCCGCATATTTGTGTTTCTCTATTGCCGTTGGCTCCGGTTTATGATTTGTCCGTGAATTATTTGCATGGGCTGCGGGTCTCAGACATCTGCTTCTATTATAATGTGAATTATTGCAGAATGTCTTGCCAAAGCATGCATGGGCATTCTGGCTGCCCAGCTGCTGCTTAACGCTATTTACAATAACAAACTTGCCCTTCCCCTCAAAAACAAACAAAGAAAAACAAAACAAACTGAATTAAGTTCACACTGGAACTCTGAAGTGAGTATAGTGGCACATCCCATAAGGAGAACTGTTCTGTCCCCAATGTGTGTGTGTGCTGGATACACAAATAGACAGACAGCCAACAATAGGCTTCAAGAGACAGTCGGAGGTGGAGTAAAGTTTGAAGGGTCTTTTACTCTCCTTTCTCTCAAAACGTTTTTTAGTTTGTAAAACTGAAATGATACAAAAAAGATAGCACCAATTACACAATGCTATATGACATCACATGTATATAAAATAAATAACAACATGAAAGTTAAGCTACAAAGCGATGAAGTACTACACAGTATATTACTTTTAAATGATATGTAACTATCTGTAAATAACTTGTAGATATTCGTAAGTAGCTTGTGCTCATTTGTATATATATACCGTGACGCTGCACATCGCAGAGATATGAACCGAAACGGTGCTAGCGCTATCACGAAGCTAACCTTAACTAAAAACAACAGTGAAGATGGCACATGTCAATGCACAGAGACTAACAGGAAACTAGCATTACCTTGGCAAACATATAATAGAGGCCAGTGTTCACTTGCATAAACAACACAAAGTGCTCAAAACGCATTAATATGCTGCTGCAAATGACGTACTTACAACCGATACTTTCCAAGACACGATTGTACAAAGAAGTGGAAAGGTAGAACTATGCAGCTAAAACGTGACCGCATGTATTGGGGCTCACATGAGAAATGAAACTTCAGAAAAACAAACCAAAGTACGCAATGACCCCTGTGACCACTAGAGGGGCGTCAACCATAAATAAATGACACAGTTCTTATAGAACATAAGAATAACTTATATTTACACTTTTATTTTTTTGGCACACATTAAAAGTAACTTTGTTTTGGCTAGGATAGCCTTCATCGGAGCATATATGATCAGAGAAGGCGTTCCTTTAATTTAAACGTGTGCTAAAATAAAATAATTGAAGTAAAGCGTATTAGCGATCTACTTTCAGTATCTGATCACCAGTCTGAAGCTGATGAGTTATGATGCTTCACGATGATATGAACATAAGCAAGGACCCCGCGCGGATCGCTGCCTGGCACTGCTTCCTTTCAAATATCGTCTGATGATATCGCATATTATTTATTTTGCCAGATTTTCAGTGTATAGTCCTGTTTATACAAATCTACGACTTAATATTCATTTGTATTTTGTTCCTCAATACAATACATTTTTGCACTCTAGTGAGCTAGTGAGCACTTTATTAGGTATTTATTGGTCTTATTCTTTTGACAAATTGGTGTTCTGCTGTTGTAGCCTATCCACTTAAGAGGTTTGACGTGTTGTGTGTTCAGAGATGCTCTTCTGCATACCACTCTTGTAATGTGTGGTTATTTGTGTTACTGTCATCTTCCTGTCAGCTTTGACAAGTCTGGCCCTTCTCCTCTGACCTCTCTCATTAACAACACATTTTTGCTCGCAGAACTGCTGCTCACTGGATGTTTTTTTCATTTTTTGCTGAAAGTGCTCACTGAATGTATATTCCTTCATTTCTCTATCAAACGTATATGAATGTTGAAAGGGATTTGCTTTGGAGCAAAAAAAGCATTGCATTAGGTTCAGTGGATAATCTTATTTGGACTTTTTTCCCTTCAGGGATAGGTTGTGTGGAAGGACCTTCAACATCAACACCAACACACTGGAGTTCCAGGTGCACAAAAACCAAGTGAGTCATAACATAACATCTCAAACGAAAATAAAATCACTACAAATAGTCTAGCTGGTTATTAAATGCTGGGTGTAAATTGTAATGAGAGAATTTAATTGGCCATTAACATAAATCATGTCATCACAGATTTTTATTAGTTTATTATTATCATTTCACTTGGCTGTTATGCTCATCCGGAATGGCATTGCGATGTTTGAGCTACGTTGCCATCGGTGACGATACACTCTCTCTCTCTCTCTGGCAGACTTCCCCCAATAAGAAGGGCCCAGGGTTTACCGAAGGAACCACGCGACCGTTTGTTTACAACGTCCTGCTGTTGCCTGGAGAAGCCAAGTCCTTCACCGTGAAGTTCACTCCCGTCAGTAACCGCACTGTGACATCCCTGCTCATCGTCAGGTACACAGCCCTCTCCCACAGCTGGCTCAGTCCCAAATCTCTCCTCCAAGCTGGTGTACTGCTCAAATCTCTGCCCCCAGCTGGTGTAATGCTCACATCTGCCCCCAGCTGGTCTACTGCTCAAATCTCTGCCCCAAGCTGGTCTACTGCTCAAATCTCTGCCCCCAGCTGGTCTAGTGCTCAAATCTCTGCCCCCAGCTGGTCTACTGCTCAAATCTCTGCCCCCCAGCTGGTCTACTGCTCAAATCTCTGCCCCCAGCTGGTCTACTGCTCAAATCTCTGCCCCCAGCTGGTCTACTGCTTAAATCTCTGCCCCCAGCTGGTCTAGTGCTCAAATCTCTGCATCCAGCTGGTCTACTGCTCAAATCTCTGCCCCAAGCTGGTGTACTGCTCAAATCTCTGCCCCCAGCTGATGTACTGCTCGAGTCTATTCTAGCCAAGCACTCATCCGCATGTCACCCAGCCCTTGTTCTGAATGAACGCTCCCAGGGAGAAGGCTCCCTCCCTGAATTTGGGTGTGTTGTTATTGTTTTGGAAATGGATGGTTCACTGTTGAAACTTTCCTCCTGGGCCAATTGTCAGGGGAATCCCAGCCATAAAGAGCTTCTTGTCTGCACCCTTTCATTTCTGAGTCATGTTTGTCTCTGATCCAAAGCCACATTGGTTGGTCCTGACTCAGAGGGTGTGTGTGTGTTTGAATGTGCAGCACCCTGGCAAATACCAATGTGGAGATGTTCTGAGATGCTTTCAGGGCTGTCCTGACTCAGTGGTGGTGATGTCACTTTCTTCAGCTCTGGTTGGTTTGCCGTTTACTGTTGCCGGAGCTCTGGTTGGTTAGCAAATTTTCTGTTGAAGGAGATCTGGTTGGTTTGCTGTTATACAAGCTCTGGTTGGCTCATACTTTATGCTTGTTGGAGCTCTGGTTGGCTCATACCTTTTGCTCTCTGGTTGGTTCGTAGTTTTCCATTGTAGCACAGGTTGATTAGACTACGAGTGTGCGCGTGTGTGTGTGCATGTGCTATGCCCCCTGTGTGTGAGTGACAGGCTCGTGTCCTGCAGGAATAACCTGACGGTGGTGGACTACGTGGTGGTCCGGGGCCAGGGCACCACGGAGAGCCTGAAGGTCGCGGGGAAGTCTGCGGGCCCTGGGAGCTCCCTGCGGTTTAAGATGACCGAGTCCCTGCTGAAGGACTGCACAGAGAGTGAGTACTCCACTCAAGCCTGGCTACACATTGCATTACATTACGTTACTTTACAAAGCATTTACATTACGTTACGTTACGTTACTTTACAAAGCATTTACATTATGTTACGTTACATTACATTACGTTACTTTACAAAGCATTTACATTGTTACGTTACGTTATGTTGCATTACGAAGCATTTAGCAGACACTCTTATCCAGAGCGATGTACAACGGTGTGCAGATCGAACACAGGGACAAGTGTGAAGAGGACCCTAGAGGACAGTGCGGTTCCGAGTCCTAGCGTGACCATACAGATACAATTGGAACCCTTTGTGTACACAATCCCTGTGCATGCACACACATGCACACATGCAGCTGTGTATTTGTCCATTTGAACGTGAATCGGCAGATAATCTAAACTAAACTAAGCACTGTTTATATCTGTCAGTCTACCCAGTCTATGCGTGCTTCGATTGATGCCTCTTCAAAAGGGATGCCGTGTCTTGTTCTCTCCGTTAAGCGACCACAGTGTTCTCTCAGAGCCACGGTGTATTATTTGAGGTGAATATTTCTGTTAGTGGCGTTTGCTGCATGCCAGTGTTGCACAATGGCTGGGGAACAGGTCTTGCAGCTCTGGAGACTGAAGGTTTGATTGCAGTGCTGCATAGCTGTTATACCCGTCAGCACACTGGAATATCCAGCTCCCCGAATGGACTGCATTTTCACCGAATGTAAGCTGTGCAATTCTGTCGGGATACGAATGTCCGCTTAAATGCCTAAACTTGTGAGATGTCATTTCATTTTGCATTGCATTACTGCTTTATTGTCTTGGTTGGTATAGCTGATGTAACTTTTTCGTGGTGAAGTGTAGTTTCCTTCTGCGCTGTGAGAAACTGGGTTGAGAGAAAAACTATTATTGGAATCTGTGCATCTCTACTTCCTGTGTGGCTGACTGCAGAGAGCTGTCACTTTTCTATTGGTTAGGTCGTCTTAGTGGGCGGGCCCCAATTTCGCATAGATAAAGGCAATGTGGCAAAAACAAAAAAAAAAGAACTGCATTGAATCAGTGTAAATATGTTTTTGCGATAGATACTGATAAGCAAACTTGCATAGTTGCATACTGTATACTACACACGTAAAAAAAAATAATAAAAAAAACCTCTATAATATTCTCTCTGTGATTGATCACTCTTTGTTTTCACAATCCCAACCCGGTTATTGATTAAGGATCGTTTGCCCTCCTGAACCTGGAATCTCTCCCCAGAGTTGAAGCTGAAGGAGCCGAACTTCACGCTCAGGAGAACGTTTAAAGTGGAGAACACGGGACAGCTGCCCATTCACATCCGCTCCACCGAGATCAGCGGTCACGCCTGCGAGGGCCACGGATTCAAAGTCCTCAACTGTCAGGAATTTGCACTTAAACCAAATGCTTCGAAAGATATCGTCATACTGTAAGCACACGAGGCAGACTGGGGTTTTTTTTGGTTTCTTTGTTTCTTTGTTTCTTTGTTTGTTTGTTTGTTTGTTTTCATGGCCTGGAAAGTGTTTAATCTGTTGGTTTCCTTTGTCATAACTGCACATTTAGGCAGGGAGGGTTCTCCTGTGGACACAAATTCAGCCCAGTGCAATGTTTGGTTTAAATCGGCCGGGATTCTTAGAGCGGCCTTGAGATCAGCCGGGCTTTCTCTGGCCGACGTCCTGCATGTACAGTAAATGTGTGTAAAAGGGGTACTGTCCCGTTTGCCTGCTTTTCATTTAAAATGTCCCATTGACTTTTTTCATCAGTTTAAAATGCCTATCATTTTGTACAATCGTGTGTGTTCAAAGACAGTTTCATTGGTGGCAAGTGCAGTGATAGACGCCGTACGCAGGGTGTTCTCTGGTCGGGGCACTGAGGGGGATGTCAGAGAGCTGCGTGTGGTTATCTAGGGCAGAAATGGGGCCAGTTGCAGGGGATCTGACGGCAGAGTGGAAACTGTGACAGCACAGCCGCTGCTCAGAACTGCCTCGCCTGCCTCGCCAGGACCTGGCGCTCGGCACTGAGGGCAGTGCACCAGTTCTCCGGTTCTGTTTCGGCTGCCTTCATGCGTTGCCCCGGTCTGTGCAATCTGAAATTAAATGTTTTGTGTAAGATGATGACAAATGTCTGTGGCTGTGTGGGAGTGTCTACGCATGTGTGGGCATGTCTGTGGTTGTGCGGGCTTGTCTGTGGCACGTGTGCTGTCTCTGTGCCTCAGACCCTGCTCTGTGACTCAGACCCTGCTCTGTGCCTCTCTGTGACTCAGACCCTGCTCTGTGCCTCTCTGTGACTCTGACCCTGCTCTGTGACTCAGACCCTGCTCTGTGCCTCTCTGTGACTCAGACCCTGCTCTGTGACTCAGACCCTGCTCTGTGCCTCTCTGTGACTCTGACCCTGCTCTGTGCCTCTCTGTGACTCAAACCCTGCTCTGTGCCTCTCTGTGACTCAGACCATGCTCTGTGCCTCTCTGTGCCTCTGACCCTGCTCTGTGCCTCTCTGTGACTCAAACCCTGCTCTGTGCCTCTCTGTGACTCTGACCCTGCTCTGTGACTCTGACCCTGCTCTGTGCCTCTCTGTGACTCAGACCCTGCTCTGTGCCTCTCTGTGACTCTGACCCTGCTCTGTGCCTCTCTGTGACTCAGACCCTGCTCTGTGCCTCTCTGTGACTCTGACCCTGCTCTGTGTCTCTCTGTGACTCTGACTCTGCTCTGTGCCTCTCTGTGACTCTGACCCTGCTCTGTGCCTCTCTGTGACTCAGACCCTGCTCTGTGCCTCTCTGTGACTCAGACCCTGCTCTGTGCCTCTCTGTGACCCAGACCCTGCTCTGTGCCTCTCTGTGACTCTGACCCTGCTCTGTGCCTCTCTGTGACCCAGACCCTGCTCTGTGCCTCTCTGTAACTCTGACCCTGCTCTGTGCCTCTCTATAACTCTGACCCTGCTCTGTGCCTCTCTGTGACCCAGACCCTGCTCTGTGCCTCTCTGTGACTCTGACCCTGCTCTGTGCCTCTCTGTGACCCAGACCCTGCTCTGTGCCTCTCTGTGACTCTGACCCTGCTCTGTGCCTCTCTGCGCGGCAGGTTTACTCCTGATTTCACGGCCTCACGGGTGATCCGCGAGCTGAAGCTGGTGACGGCGGGCGGCTCAGAGTTTGTGTTCGTGCTCAACGCCTCGCTGCCCTATCACATGCTGGCAACCTGCGCCGAGGCCCTGCCACGCCCAAGCTGGGAGCTGGAGCTGTACATCATCATCTCCCTCATCATGAGGTACGGCCCTCAAACTGCCCCTGGACCTGCCCCTGCCCCTCCACCTGGCCCTCAAACTGCATTTCCACCTGCCCCTGCCCATGAAACTACCCCTCCACCTGCCCCTGAAACTGCCCATGCCCCTTCCACCTGGCCCTCAAACTGCCCCCCATCTGCCACTGCCCCTGTACCTCCACCTGCCCCTGCCCCTGAAACTGCCCCCCATCTGCCCCTGTACCTCCATCTGCCCCTGCCCATGAAACTGCCCCTCCACCTGCCCCTCAAACTGCCCCCCATCTGCCCCTGCTTCGCCAGCTGCCCATGAAACTGCCCCTCCGCCCCTCATATTTCCATCTTTGCAGCGGCTCCTGATAAAGTACTGACTAGCAGAGTCTACATCTGCAGATGACCATTGTCCAATTCAATGCTCTGGCCTCAGACATGATATATTTGTGTGCTGGAAGTTTATTTTAGTCATGTCTGTGTGGGGGTGGGTGATGGTAGTTTATTCCGTGATGGACAGCCAGGTCCACCCCTGTGTAACGGTGTTGATGGTCTCTTCCTCAGCTCCATGTTCCTGTTGGTCATCGTCACAGCCTACCTGGAGGCACAGGGCATCTGGGAGCCGTTTAAGAGACGCCTATCTTTCGAAGCATCCAACGCTCCCATGGAAACGGGGAGACCCTTCGATCTCAGGGAAATCGTACGCATTCAGTCTGACTCAAAGTGAGTTGACGGTCGGAGAGGTTTTATATTTTCATCGTATTCTCGGGTTTCTGGTACGCTGCAAAACATGACATCTGAACAAGTGAAAATATCTTCTATTCAGGCTATGAATCTTCCCATTTTTTCCTTTCCAGGATGAATTCACTGACCAAGTACTGTCCCAGATTGTTTAGCTTGCTTTAACTAAATCTGTCGAAGTGAGTAAAGACTTCTCGTCCCTTTGGCAGATCGTTTTGCTTGATTCAAGCAGTTTTTTCCAAGTTTAGTTTTTTTCTTGACGTCATTTTTTTTGTAGACCTGTGATGGTGTGCAGTCTCCGGTTTGAAGTTATGAGCACGGCTAGTCTCCGTAGACGCCTGCTTAAGGGCCTGGTTGTCTTCTTACGGGGCCTGGTTGTCTTCGTACAGGGTCTGGTTGTCTTCGTACAGGGTCTGGTTGTCTTCTTAAGGGCCTGGTTGTCTTCTTAAGGGGCCGGTTGTCTTCTCACGGGGCCTGGTTGTCTTCTTACGGGGCCTGTTTGTCTTCCTCCGCAGCTTGAACGAGTACGGCGAGACGAACCACGCCTCCTCGCGGGGGGTCTACAGCTCGGGGTCGTCCTCCTCGTCCCGTGCCGGCGGGCGGCAGTGCCCCCCCCAGTCCCACTCGCACAGCCTGGAGGGCCTGAGGTCCCGCATGAGCTACAGCAACCGGGCGTCTATGCAACTGGCCTCCGCCTCCGGCCAGCTCGCGGGCAGAGGGGACGCGCTGACCAGCCGGAAGGCCAGGAACGGCAGGCAGCAGCAGCAGCAGCAGCAGCAGCAGCAGAACCAGGCCTCCGGCCCGCTGGAGCAGCAGGGCCCGGCGGTACCGGCGTCGGCCCAGAGGCCGCATCCCGAGGCCGGGGCCCGGCACAGCTCCGAGGACTCGGACTACACCGGCCTGCTGGAGGCCATGGACCGGGACCTGGGGGGCCCCGAGACGCCGCCGCCCGAGGTGTTCCAGGAGCAGCCCCCGTCCCCGGCCGCACACGGCAAAGGTACGGGAGAGACGGGGGGGGGGGGAAATGCGCCTCCTTATCTCGGTTCTGCCGGTTCTGCTGGGCGCCGCGCCCTTTAATGCAGCGCTTCTCCACTCCAGTCCTCGGGACCCGCTTGGCAGAAAGGTTTTTGTTGTAACCAGGAAAACGCACGCCTCATTTCGACTGTTCGAGGGCATTATTTTTGGTGTTTTGATTGGTTCAGTCGTTGAATCGGGTGTGTGAGTTCCTGTGACTCTGGAAAATACTGCTTTAATGGTTCAGAGGCCTCCTGTGGGTTTGTGGGTTATCATTTCCTCACAGCTGTAGAGTATTTCTGCACGCACGCTGGCAGGGATGTCGCCTTTCCTGTATGGATGCGGGCGGATTTATACCCGATGGTGCAGAGGTCAGGGTTCATGATGACTCTTCCCACTCTCTTCGGCAGTGAGTGTTTTGGCGCAGTTGGAGCCGTACGAGGTCGGCTGTGATGTCGCAGATTTTGCTGTGTGAGGCGGCCATTTTGTGTCGGGATGGTGTAGGCGCTCTGTCCTCTGTGACGCTGCTGTGGATAGTTTCTTGGCAGCAGTGTAGCACAATGGTTTGGGAGCTGACATTGCGACTACAAGGCTGTGGGTTTGAGTGTGGTGGTGATTGTGCACCCCCTATGTGTGAGTAGTGGAGATTTTGTACACCCCCTATGTGAGTAGTGGAGATTTTGTACCCCCTATGTGAGTAGTGGAGATTTTGTACCCCCTATGTGCTATGTGAGTAGTGGAGATTTTGTACCCCCTATGTGAGTAGTGGAGATTTTGTACCCCCTATGTGCTATGTGAGTAGTGGAGATTTTGTACCCCCTATGTGAGTAGTGGAGATTTTGTACCCCCTATGTGCTATGTGAGTAGTGGAGATTTTGTACCCCCTATGTGAGTAGTGGAGATTTTGTACCCCCTATGTGCTATGTGAGTAGTGGAGATTTTGTACCCCCTATGTGCTATGTGAGTAGTGGAGATTTTGTACCCCCTATGTGAGTAGTGGAGATTTTGTACCCCCTATGTGAGTAGTGGAGATTTTGTACACCCCTATGTGAGTAGTGGAGATTTTGTACCCCCTATGTGAGTAGTGGAGATTTTGTACACCCCTATGTGAGTAGTGGAGATTTTGTACCCCCTATGTGAGTAGTGGAGATTTTGTACACCCCTATGTGAGTAGTGGAGATTTTGTACACACTCTGATTGTGGTGGTGCTCCGGCGTCCTCTTGTTTGACAGCTGCAGCAGCGAAGGGGAAAGTCCAGCGTAAAAATAAGGCCCAGAAGAAGCGCGAGGAGAAGGAGCGCCGGACGAAGGCCCGGCCCCAGGGCGAGGAGCTGAAGGAGGCCCCGCTGGACAACGACGACAGCTCCTCCACCACCACAGAGACCTCCAACCCAGACGTGGAGGCCAGCATCAAAGAGGTACCGCTGGTTTTTTTTTTTTTTGTCAATGGTATTTCTCAAACATTGACCGTTTCTGTCCCAATGCAAACTGGCTCCACCCAAATCACGAGGGTTTGGCTTTGGCTTGTTGAGAGTGTTTAGTAGGGTTTTAATAGGGGCTCAAAACAATAGTATAGCAGTCCTTTCGATTGGTTGAAAAGGTAAAAGGTCGAGAGTGCAATATGGCAACTCTTGGGACTGAAAGGGTTAAATGTAGTGACTCATAACTGCAGTGTAAATGTGAATTGAGACTGAAACTGAGATTGTTAAGTAATCCAAAATTTCACCACTTGGTGCTGTGACGACTAGGGATTCAAAAGCATTTTCTCTCTCAGAAATAAGTGCAAGTTGTCCCAGAAATCCTGGGAGACTCAGTTCATTTTTAAGGCCCAAGCTACAAGTAAAAATGCGTTGTTATGCATATTTCAGCAAGCAGGACTAAATAAAACGAGGATGCGTAAACCTATGGGTTCCCAACCTGACAACTTGGGTGTATGCGGTGTTATTATTTAGGCTAAATAAATGCCCAGGAACATTGGATGTAGCTAGCCAAGGTACATTACCTGTCTGTGCTGCCAGAACAGCCTCATCCAATTCAAATGTTTAACAATTCTTCGTTGTATAAACAAAATTTGTTTCACCGAGTGTTTTTTATCTGGCTTCTATCATAATAAGCTGAGATGGAAGCCACGCTCTGCTGGAGCATGTTGGTGTGAGGCCAAGCCGTACAATTGTAAATAAAGTAATAAAGTCAACAAGCACTCAAAGTTCTTGTCACAGAATGTCCTTTTCAACACTACAAACGGGTATTAAACATTAGATGGGGTTCAAAACAACAGTTTTGATATTGTTTGCTTTTTGCTATGGCCCATGTGCTCACACATTACTAAACAGACACGAATGAAAGTAACAGAATGGTATATGATAACCATGAAAACCGAAGTTGGACTGTTGTAAGTAAAACAGAAAGTGGCCATAAATGAAACTGATATCTCCCTATTAAAATAAAAACAGAGCACGTCAAACAGCGGTCAAATGTTTTAACAAAATTAAAACTGATATACAGTATTTTGTAAAATAAACAGCACTGGTGTAAGCTAATTAAATAAAACATTTTCCCAATATTATATTTCTTGGGAATGGTTTGGGCATCCCTGTGTTAAACCTGAGTGGTGATTAATATGTGATTTCAGCATAAACTACTTGCATTGAACAGTAATTGCAACCCCCCCCCCCTCCCCCTCCCACATACAGTAACACATTTTGTCATTTCTGTCTCTAAGGAACCAGTGAAGAAAAAAGGCAGACCGATCACACCAGACAAAGAGAAGGAAGACAGGCCAGCGTTCCCCATAAAACCCAAAAACAAGAAGACCGCCAACGTTAAGAAGGACATCCCAGCCGAAGTCAAGGCCAGGTCAGACCTCAGGACCCAGGTTCCCGTCCAGTCAGTCTGTGAATCAGCCAATCAGTGAGTCAGTGTGTCAGTCAGTCAGTGAGAATCAGTGTCAGTGTGTCAGACAGTCAGTCAGTGAGAATCAGTGTCATTGTGTCAGTCAGTGAGAATCAGTGTCAGTGTGTCAGACAGTCAGTCAGTGAGAATCAGTGTCAGTGTGTCAGACAGTCAGTGAGAATCAGTGTCAGTGTGTCAGTCAGTCAGTGAGAATCAGTATCATTGTGTCAGTCAGTGAGAATCAGTGTCAGCCAGTCAGTGAGAATCAGTATCATTGTGTCAGTCAGTGAGAATCAGTGTCAGTGTGTCAGACAGTCAGTCAGTGAGAATCATTGTCAGTCAGTCAGTGAGAATCATTGTCAGTCAGTCAGTGAGAATCAGTATCATTGTGTCAGTCAGTGAGAAACAGTGTCAGTGTGTCAGACAGTCAGTCAGTGAGAATCAGTGTCAGTGTGTCAGCCAGTCAGTGAGAATCAGTGTCATTGTGTCAGTCAGTGAGAATCAGTATCATTGAGTCAGTCAGTGAGAATCAGTGTCAGTCTGTCTGTCTGAAGCTCTAACCCTTCCTCCCTTTGGCACCCTAGTTCACTGGAGCTGCCGTATGTCACACCCCTGGAAAACAAACGAAAAATCTTCCCTAAAAACGTGATTCACCCGGCACTAGCAGGAGCCCCCAAAAGCAGAAATTTACAGAAACAGAGAGGTTGGTCACTTTATGAATGAGTGCATGAGTGTTCAATTTTGCTCTGTGGTTTACGCCTGGGAAGGGTTGTGACATCGTGATCCCTCACCAGCAGTGCCCTGTGGGAAGTCGGAGGACTGCCGGCCCTTGCCTCTCGGAAAGTTCCGGTCTAACGGCTCCGTGCCGGAGCTGGGGAACAGCAGCAGCTCCGAGGGGGAGAAGGACTCGCCCCCCCCCGAGTGGGACTCTGTCCCGCTCCTCAAATCCGGCAGCAGTGAGTCCCGAAACCAGCCTCCACCTCATCACTACTGCTACACCGCTCCAACTCCCACACTAAACCAGCCTCAACCTTATCACTACTGGTGCAACGCTCCAACTCCCACACTAAACCAGCCTCAACCTCATCACTACTGCTCCAATGCTCCAACTCCCACACTAAACCAGCCTCCACCTCATCACTACTGCTCCAATGCTCCAACTCCCACACTAAACCAGCCTCCACCTCATCACTACTGCTCCAACACTCCAACTCCCACACTAAACCAGCCTCAACCTCATCACTACTGGTGCAACGCTCCCACTCCCACACTAAACCAGCCCTGATCACTACTGGTGCAACGCTCCAACTCCCACACGAAAGCAGCTTTGTGCATTGTGTATCACTGCTGGTGCAGAGCTTCAGTTCTGCGTGTGGTGTAGCTCAGTAGATTGTTTAGAGCATCACCTCTCAGTCCCAGGGTAATGCTGTGGGTTTGGTGTGCAGGCAGGCTTAGTTCAAAACTTGCTGCAGTCTTTTCTCTTGCTACATGCTCTGGATATTGTCTTTAATCCAATGAAAGCGAGTTGCACGAATGCAACCATCTGATTAACTCCCTTCGCCTGACACGGGTGCCATTTTGAAGAATCTCAGACCTCCCGCCGGTTTTAAAAGCACACCCGCTCTGTTCCCCTCAGCTGCAGACAGCCTCCAGCAGATCTCCATACAGACCATGAACGCAGACCCCTTCCTGAAGAGGCCCATCTCCGCCATCTCCTGCTCCCCTCCCCCCACCCCCCTCACCCTGGTGCCCCGCGGGTCCTACAGCAGCGTGGTCAATGCCAACAGGTAACCCCCCCCCAAATATCCCCCTACAGGTAACCCCCCAAATATCCTCCTACAGGTAACCCCCCCAAATATCCCCCTACAGGTAACCCCCCAAATATCCTCCTACAGGTAACCCCCCCCAATATCCCCCTACAGGTAACCCCCCCCCCCAAATATCCTCCTACAGGTAACCCCCCAAATATCCCCCTACAGGTAACCCCCCCCAATATCCCCCTACAGGTAACCCCCCCCCCCCAAATATCCTCCTACAGGTAACCCCCCAAATATCCCCCTACAGGTAACCCCCCCCAATATCCCCCTACAGGTAACCCCCCCCCCAAATATCCCCCTACAGGTAACCCCCCCCAATATCCCCCTACAGGTAACCCCCCCCCCCCCCAAATATCCTCCTATAGGTAACCCCCCCCCCCAAATATCCCCCTACAGGTAACCCCCCCCAATATCCCCCTACAGGTAACCCCCCCCCCAAATATCCCCCTACAGGTAACCCCCCCCAATATCCCCCTACAGGTAACCCCCCCCCCCCCAAATATCCCCCTACAGGTAACCCCCCCCCCCCAAATATCCTCCTATAGGTAACCCCCCCCCCCCAAATATCCCCCTACAGGTAACCCCCCCCAATATCCCCCTACAGGTAACCCCCCCCCCAAATATCCTCCTACAGGTAACCCCCCCCCCCCAAATATCCTCCTACAGGTAACCCCCCCCCCAAATATCCTCCTACAGGTAACCCCCCCCCAAATATCCCCCTACAGGTAACCCCCCCCCCAAATATCCCCCTACAGGTAACCCCCCCCAAATATCCCCCTACAGGTAACCCCCCCCAAATATCCCCCTACAGGTAACCCCCCCCCCAAATATCCACCTACAGGTAACCCCCCCCCCCCCCCAAATATCCCCCTACAGGTAACCCCCCCCAAATATCCCCCTACAGGTAACCCCCCAAAATATCCCCCTACAGGTAACCCCCCCCCCCCCAAATATCCCCCTACAGGTAACCCCCCAAAATATCCTCCTACAGGTAACCCCCCCCCCAAATATCCTCCTACAGGTAACCCCCCCCCCAAATATCCCCCTACAGGTAACCCCCCCCAAATATCCCCCTACAGGTAACCCCCCCCCCCAAATATCCCCCTACAGGTAACCCCCCCCAAATATCCCCCTACAGGTAACCCCCCAAAATATCCCCCTACAGGTAACCCCCCCCCCCCCAAATATCCCCCTACAGGTAACCCCCCAAAATATCCCCCTACAGGTAACCCCCCCCAAAATATCCCCCTACAGGTAACCCCCCCCAAATATCCTCCTACAGGTAACCCCCCCCCCAAATATCCCTCTACAGGTAACCCCCCCCCCCCCCAAATATCCCCCTACAGGTAACCCCCCCCAAATATCCCTCTACAGGTAACCCCCCCCCCCAAATATCCCCCTACAGGTAACCCCCCCCCCAAATATCCCCCTACAGGTAACCCCCCCCCAAATATCCCCCTCCCGGTAACCCCCCCCCAAAATATCCCTCTACAGGTAACCCCCCCCCCCCCCCAAATATCCCCCTACAGGTAACCCCCCCCAAATATCCCTCTACAGGTAACCCCCCCCCCCCCAAATATCCCCCTACAGGTAACCCCCCCCCCCAAATATCCCCCTACAGGTAACCCCCCCCCCAAATATCCCCCTCCCGGTAACCCCCCCCCAAAATATCCCTCTACAGGTAACCCCCCCCCCCCCCCCCAAATATCCCTCTACAGGTAACCCCCCCCCCCCCAAATATCCCCCTACAGGTAACCCCCCCCCCAAATATCCCTCTACAGGTAACCCCCCCCCAAATATCCCCCTCCCGGTAACCCCCCCCCCAAATATCCCTCTACAGGTAACCTCCTATGTGCCACTTGTCCGCTCCCCTCCAATCAGTATCCTTTCCACACATCCTTTGACATCCCCCTCTTCATTTCACCTCAGTCAAAACGACTCTTCGCCCTTTATTCAAAATCCATCCTAGTCCTCCCCTTTTGTTTTCATCTCTGATCAGTTATAGGTGTCTCTGCTTCTTTGTCTAAGCACACCCTGTCCTCTCTGCCCTTTCAGCGAGACCGGTGTAAAAAGTGCGACCGGGAATAAGAACAAGCTGACCAAATCCACATCTCTGCCGGGCAAAAACGGGAACCCAACCTTCGCCGCTGTGGCAGCGGGCTACGACAAGAGTCCAGGTGAGCCGTTAAATCCGGATCTAAAACCTAAGAGTCCAGGTGAGCCGTTAAATCTGGATCTGAAACCTGTCAGTGTTGCCGGTTAGATTTGTGTTTCTGGCATTTTGCAGATGCTCTTATCCTTCTAGGACAGCTCATATTCTTCTTGCCTGCAGTCCACTTGCAAGTTTACTAAAGCAATTTGGGCTGAGTGCCTTGCTCAAGTACAACAGCGGTGCTTAATGACCACCTTGGAGTTGCAAGCCCAGTGCTCTTAACGGCTACGCTGCAGTGTACTGGTTCCTTCATTATCATCAGGAAAGGTCCTAACATTTGTGATGCAGTTCATCAGATTACAAAAGCTTCAGATTCAGTCCTGTGTCTTCACTGCTTGCACAGGCCGGCCGAGTGGTGCATTCTAAGACGATGACCCGTCATTTCTGACGGGGGAATTATGTGCACCGGAAAACCCGAATGGCTTATATTAGAATTGCAATGAGGCTTGATGTCCCGGTGCTGCGTTACCGTTCCCAGGCGGCAGTGGGCCAGCGAAGGGGGCGGGGACTAAGGCCGAGGCTCCTGGGACCATCCACCACATGATGTCGGTGGAGAGCGACGGATCTGACAGGTGAGGGCAGCTTGTCCGTCAGATGACACGCCGCCACCCCTCCAAAAAAAAAACCCCCAAAAAAACCCCAAAGCTGAGCCTCACGCTTTGCTTTCCCGTCCTGTAGTTCTGGATTATGGAGCCCCATCAACTCCGCCACCAGCCCCAGTTACAACCCTGTCAACTCCTTCTCGGCCTTCGGACCCAACAACACCTTCAACCTGTCCGGAGGTAAGCGCCGTTGCCGGGGATACGAGGCGTCCAACTTTTTTCGACTATTCCTTAGTCCTCCCTCCTGATTTCCCCCCCCCCCCCCCCCTTCCAATATCCCTCTTCTTCTAACCCTAACCCTTAATAAATAAATAAAACATTTAGCTCATGATGACTGTCGTCTTTAGAACAGAACCTTCATGCGTATTTTACTGGTTATGGATGTGATGCTTTTAACCTGTGGAGGGACCGATGCTCTTGAAAGTCTCTTTGGATTAAAAGCGTCTGCCCAAACGGCTGAAATGCGAGCGTAGACGCCAGGCTGACGCCCGCGCTGTGGTGTGTTCAGTCTTCAGCGACATGACGTTCCCGAAGGCCCAGGAGCCCCAGCCGAGCTGGGCCGACTTCAGCGGCGTGCCCTCCTCCATCTGGGACGCCCCCGCCCCGGACCCCCTGCACTCCTGGCCCAGCAGCTCCGGGTCGCCCACGGCCCCCACCGCGGTACGACCCCCCCCCCCCCGGGCCCCTGGAGCTACACCCGCAACACGCAACACGCAACACGCACTTATCTGTGACCGAGTGTTCGCCAACCAATGCCAGCTTCTGTGGCAGATGCTTGTGATTTTATACTACAATTATTGCGGGGAAAATGGGTGTCTTTTTTTATGTTCAAACAGGGGGGGTACCGTCTTATCCGAAATGGGCAAGTATGGGTGCAGGTTTTTGTTTTAACCCAGCACTACGACACCTGGTTCAGCTAATTTAGCTAATCATGGTTTCAATCAAACCTGAGAAGCGGGATCATGTGTCTTAGTGCTGCGTTAAGGCAAAAACCACACTGGCCAGTTTAGGAAAACATTGGGAACCTGTATCGACTCTGGCTCATGTTTTGATTGGCTATTGGAAAACATCAGCCAAACTTCTATATGGGTCCCTTGTTCCTGGTGCCTTGTTCTCCCGGTGCCAAGACTGCAAATTCCACCGTAACCCCTCATGGGCGGCTGTGTCCTGTGCGCTACATCTCCCTTAACAGACCAATGTGACGGCAGCATTGTGTTTGATCACGTGACTGTTTTTCCAAAACGCACGACTGTTGAAACGCATTGTGATTCTTTGGCCTTTCTATGGGTTTTCTATAGGGGGGGCCTCAGTCCGTAATGGGTCAGTGTTCAGTGTTCAGGTGGCCCTGCCCTCCGCCGTGACGTGTCTAACGGTCTCCGTCCCTCCCTGTCCCCGTTTCAGTCCATCCTCGGCAACGGCAGTGGGCTGTGGTCCTCCACCACTCCGTACAGCAGCTCCATCTGGTCGGCCAGCGGGGACAGCGGCCTGCACCCCTACACTCCGCCCGCCGCCGGGCCCCTGGGCGACCTGATGGGGCCCCCCGAGGCCCCCGCCCCGGCCAGCCACGGCCCCACGGAGCTGGGCCGCGCCTACAACCCCTGGAGCATGTGGCGTCCCACCCTGGGCCGGAGGAGCTCCGAACCCTGGCCCAGCCCCCCGGACAACGGCAACTGAGAACCCCCCCCCCCCCCCCCCACCGCGTTCCCCTCTCCGCCCTGGCCCAGCCCCCCCCCCACCGCGTTCCCCTCTCCGCCCTGGCCCAGCCCCCCCGGACAATGGCAACTGAGAACCCCCCCCCCCCCTACCGCGTTCCCCTCTCTGCCGAACAGGAATTCACGCCATGGACGTTTTTTTTTTTTTTTTAAAGCAGAATTTGTACGCAAAAACACAAACGGTTCTGTGGATGCTTCCCATCACAGAGATCGAGGCCAGAACACCATACAGTATCCCTCTGGCACCCCAACTCTGTCCCCCACAGACCGGGGGTGCAGGACGCTTTGAGCTGCTTTTTATCATTTTTGGAAGCCTTATTTAAATCCGGTTTTTAATTGGGACACCCCCCCCCTCCCCCTCCATAAAAAAGGAAAATGTTCATAATAAGGACTAATATTGCCCTTATAGGGATTTCTTTTTTTCTTTCAATTTTAAAGTTTACCCTTTTTAAGTAATACTGCATTGTTTTGGTATTGTATGGTACAGTATTACTCCCTGAAAAGCACTTTGTTTAAAGCTCACCAGTCCCTCAGACACATTAACATGGTTGCCGATGGCATTAAAGGATGTTTTGGCCGAATAGGAAGCGGTTAACAGGTAAACTTGAACTGTTGGTACGGTAATTATTACTGACTTTGTCAGGAGCATTATGTGCCCTTACTCACCTCCATGCATTTTAACTGCTGTGGAACTGAAACGTCCATCTCCAAATCCTCAAAAGCAGTTTTCCCCACGGTTTTTCTCTTTTTAAAATCCAAAGGATAGGTTTTTTTTTTTAAATGTTGGCTGTTGGATTTTTTCAGGAGAGTATTATTTCAGAATTTCCAATTGGCACAGTTCATCTCTTATTTCTGTCATGTTCAGAGTGTCAGATTCAAATAAAACATGGGACAGAATATCACAGTGTAATCTTATTTTGTGTACACATTTTCAATAGCTTCCAAAACATTGCCTCACAAATCCAGTCCGAAATGAAATTGATTCAATCTTTATTTAAAGTGCATTTCACACAAGTGTCTCGACACTTGAGAAACATAAAAGCACTCGCAGAAAGAGAACAATAATCGATCAAAATGGCAGCATGCAGTCAGGTCCAGAATTATTGGCACTCTTGATAACTATGCACAAAACAAATACTGTGAACTAAAAAGTAAAACCATTATTGAAAACTTCATTTCCCAATGTGAACACGGTAGTGTGCTTCATTAAAGGGAGGGTGGAAAACCAGCAGGTCTGATTTGACGATCCCTGGTATAATACGTCAGGCCAATTCCTGTCAGTAAATCAATGTGTTGGACATGATGTGTGCACTACCCACAAATGAAGCCCATGAACTTCACAACACAACACGCATTTCGCCGCACGGTTGGCTGGGAGAGGTATGCTTGTTTAGTGAGGTTCCTGGGCGGTGCGGCGCGGTGCCGCTAGGTCTTCCTGGGCAGCGTCAGCGCCGCGGTGAGGAGCCGGCTGAACTTGTCGAGGTCGCACTCGGTCATCACGGACACGCGGTGCGCCTTGTGGAGCTTCTGGCCCAGGTCCAGCGCCAGCATGCCCCGGCACAGCGCCCCCTGCAGCTCCACGCGCACGGCGCACTCCAGGCTGCCCGTCACCACGCCGCCGTCGATGGCGGCCGCCACGGCGTACGAGTCGTACGAGACGAAGCCCGGCCCGAACACCGTGGCCGTCGTGGAGGGGACCGCGTAAGGGCCCCTGGAGTACGCCCAGCACGTCGACGTGATCTTCCTCATGAACTCCGCCGAGGCCGTGTCCTGGCCGACCCACGCGTCGAAGAAGTCCTGTCGCAGACGGGAGAGGAGAAACGCGGTTAGGCTGAACCGGGGACCCCGCAAACTCACGGTCCTCCTCACACCCCGCCCTCCCTTCACCTGGGAGGCAGGTGTGAGGACAGTGGTGCAGTGGTGAAGTCACACTAATTTACCTGGGGGAAATGGCATCACGGCTGGATTTCAGTTTGTGTGGAAATAATTTCTTGGGGGGGGAAACTAGGCAGTTGTAACAACCGTGGTGAACAAAAATAAAAGGAAGCAGACTCCTACCCACGAGAGCTTGTGTCTACAGGTGAATTCCCATGATGCAATGTACGTGGGGCAGAGGAACTCCTCCAGGACGATGTAAGCCGACTCTGGGTCCATTACGAAGTTGAACTCGCCACACACAGTCCGGTTCCCTTTGCCTAACGGGGCGGAAGCAAATGGGTGCATAAGGAGGCTTGTAGCGTAGCGGTTAATGTACAAGACTTGGACCCGCGCAGTCGATCCCCGGGGTAGCCACAATAAGATCCGCACAGCCGTTGGGCCCTTGAGCAAGGCCCTTAACCCTGCATTGCTCCAGGGGAGGATTGTCTCCTGCTTAGTCTAAATCAACTTTAAGTCGCTTTGGATAAAAGCGTCAGCCAAATGACATGTAATGGGTGGCATAAACGTTTGAACTCCATTTTGTGTCCAGTGATAAAACTGACGCGTGTACAAGACGGCAAACATTCACGGAGAACTACATTTGCAGCAAACGGTTACTGTTAAGCGATTTTAAAGGTACAATAGGTAAGATGTGTTAAAACATTGTTAAAAGACCATTGTAAATCCCTTCCTTTCATTGAAAAAGGCTCACTGCCATGTTGACCTGTTGCCTGTGTTTATAGTCCTTAAATTTGGGTTTCAATATACAGTTGACACTGTATAACTACAATAATTCAAGCTTGTTGGTTGAAAATTGGCTTTAATTTCCACAGCCAATGGCGTTTCAACATCAGCACGTTTACAGAGAAGGAGGGAAGTGTTGTGGTTTGAAGGTGTTAGTTGCTGCCATTCCTCTCTTGACAGAAGTCTGAAATGACCTATTGTACCTTTAAATCAACATTCCATTCAGCTAGCCTTTTTAATAGACACTAATGCGATTTAGATCTAACAATGCCAGCTAGTTGATTTGTTGCTTACCTGCGATTTATTTTTTAAGGTAAGAACAAATATTACCTTGAGTAAAGTGTATATACTGTCAACTTTTGTTCTCTGCATCCCCCCCCCCCCCCCCCCATCGACAGCCATTTTTGTTCGACTACCTTTTCAGTTTGTTAGCTAACGTTAGTGAACAGAAAAAAATATAGTATGTAACGTTTGCCATCTTGAACGCAGGTCCGTTTACTCTACTCAATTAATTTCCCCCATTATAAATTAGTCTCTCACCTTCCATATTGCCACCCATAATGTAGAGATTTCGCAGCTTCTGTGGGAAAGAAGGATCCAGCTTTACGGCAAGAGCCAGGTTTGTGAGCGGACCAAGTGCCACCAGAGAGACCTGCCAAGAGAAGCGAACGGGTTACTGACTTTTCACTGGCAGTTCAAGGCAATACCACAAGTTACCACAAGAGGGCAACTGCGGCATCATTTGGGAAAACACTATCGGTGGATTGCATTTTTATTCTCTAGACCAGGGCTACTGAACTTCATGTCCTGCGGGCCACAGTGTCTGCAGGTATTTGCTCCGACCGTGTGCTACACTAACCGATTTCACTGATTTTATCTGCTTGGTTCAGATAAGCCGATTAGTGAAATTGGGTGGTGTAGTACATGGTTGAAGCAAACATGAAGCAGACACTGCGGCCCGCAGGACCTGGAGTTCAGCAGCACTGCTCAAGACCAGTGGCTCCCACACCTGAAAGACACCTGGTGCAGGTAATCAAGGGCTTTTTGTATCAGGTTTGCTTGAGACGGAACACATAAAATACCTGGACTGGGGGTACTCAGACATTTGGGAACCACTGGTCTAGACAGTGATACACGTCCAATCTAAATTAGGATTTATTTATTTACACTCTTATCCAGAAGATTTGTGACATTTTTTAAACCCATTATTTTCCCCCATTGTCCAGACTGGTTTCGCTTACCTGTCCGACGTTCTCGGATACCAGTCTGATCATGGCGTTGACCGCGTTTTCCGTTTGGACCCGACTTTTCCACTGCTCCGAGTCCCTGTCCTTAAACACGTCCCCTAGTCCGTCCGTCCCAAAGTGGTTGATGGGCATGTCAGGGTTCCCGACTAGAGGGGAGGCTGCTCCCCGGAACACCGGGATCTGGAAACGCGGCCGTCTCATTAGAGCCCCACACCACCGGTTGAGAGCTGTGTTAAAAGCTGTTTGCATGCAGCCCCATGTTGGGATACAAGTCGTTATGGCTGCCCACAGTGGCATAAAGCCCTATTAAGTGACTTTCCGTTCAGGTCCCAGTTCGTTAGTCACACCACACCGTTGCACAGATTTGTTTGCATCAAAAGATAATGTGCAGTAAAATCTAACACACACACACACACACACGGTGAGCATGTACATTTTCACCGGTGCAGTATGGAAACTCTTGAATAAAGAGAAGTCTTGCTACAATCGTTTTATCTGGGGGGGGGGAAAGGTCCTTCTTGGGTAACAAACAATATTATTTGTTTAGATAAGGAACTTAAACGAATATTAATTATCAAGCAGAAGTCTATAAGAAGTAAGTGGGTAAAAGGTTAGAGGAAGAGTGAATATTAGTGTTGTGATTTGTGCCTTTGGAAAAAGGCCGATCACACACGCACGCACGCACGCACGCACCTGGGTCCTGTCACACACGGACAGTACGCGAAGCACATTCTGGCAGACGTCTTCCACGGAGGCGTTCCCGAAGCAGCAGGTGATTCCTAAGACCTTCACTCCGGGAGCAGCTAGGGCCATCATTATGGCCTGGGCATCATCGATCCCACAGTCCGTGTCTAAAATCAACAACTTCTCAGCCATGATCTGCTCCCCCTGCGGGCAGACAGCGAAGCATACATCTTCTGCTCGTATCTCAGTCCCTTCTAAACAGTCAGTTTGGAGAACCCACCCATAGTAGCGATCACTCACGTGACCTACTACCTGCTCTTGGCAAAAAAACAAATACAGGCAGGAAATCCCACGGCATTGGAAATGCACTCAACGGTATATTTTAGACTTATGTTTATACACATTTACTCACAACCAATGAACCTGATTTATTTCATGTGACCTTTTTAAACCCCACCCTATGGTGTGCTTATTTTAAACTCAATAACTTTCCCTCGTTTTCTGCCGAGGAACAGCGTTTTTAAACTACTCACCAGCTTACACATGGAATGTGGCTTCTTCCCACTAACGTTACTTGAATCAAGTTAAAGAGGAAATGCAATCTTCAAATGTAACAATGGATACACGCGGCGTTAAAATAAGCTCAGCGCGCACACTTACCTTCAGTCTAGTGAACTGCCGATGGAAATTTGTTGACGAGGAGAGAATCGCATGAAAGGATTGAATTTAGCGAAGATGTGTTAATAATCAACTTGGCTATAGTTTATCACTACAGATGATTTGCACGACCGAACTTTCCGTGGTGGAGCCGATTCTGACAAGGAGCAGGGACTTAAGCCAAATATTAAAACGTTTGTTTTTTTTAACAATAATAAGCAGTTATTTACATTTAATATATGTTTATGTATCTTACCGTTCTATGCTTTACACATCGTTTGTCAATTTCGCTTAACTCGGATCTACGTAGACGTATTGTGTTAAACCCCCTTTTAAAAACCCCCGCTCGAGCTAAGCGGAAGATTGTTCAAGCAAGTAGAATGGCGACAGTTGATCTTCTTTCTGTTGAAAATAGTCGGCCTGGAACGCTATATACCCAGTAAGATTGAACCCGGTACCACAGAAAATATGTTAATTTTAGAGGGTTGTCCCGCGACTCGCAGACTTTTTCTTTTTGGCTGGACTGAAGCTGATCCTCGCGATATTCGTGATACCTTTCTCCACCTAACACGAGAACCTCGCGCGACCAGCTCCCAAGTTCAACGGAGTTTAACCTCCGATCTGCTTTGAGAAAATCTCTGGTTCCAAGCAGTCGGTTAATACTATTGCCACCCTGTTAACCACCCTGTGTGGTTAATTCCAACGCTACACGGCCCAAGCGGGCGGAGAAGCTAGTTGATATTTCTGGGATAGTTACTGATTTGAGGAGCAGGAAAATATGTGCCTACGTTTCTGATAGTATTGAACGTCAATCACATAGGCTACATCTAGCTGCATAGTTATGAACACAATATTTCTGGTATATTAGCTAGCGTTATATCTTGAATTAAATAAAGAAAATATTTTATTTATTTATTTATTTTTTACTAATTGAAAATGTGCAAACAAACGTTAGATCCTTGGGAAGTGCAGGAAACGATACTACTGCTCCATCACAGCTAAATACTTTTTAAACTGAAGTAGCCATGCAAGAATTTATATGAAATAACATTACTTAAAAAATGTAGTTGGTTTGCAAAGGACTTCTTCTGCATGGCGTAAATCTGCTTCCCACCAGCAGACAGTAATACAATATTATGGTGCGTGTGAATGCGTGCAATTCATAACTTACATTTGGATAGTTATTCTGAAGTTACTGAATAACATCCTGGATTAGGCAATTGAGAATGGACTGTCTATGTAGGATCCTTTGTGTGAGTCGTGTTTTAGCATTCACAATTCACATAGCTTTTTTTCATATTCATAATTGCAAAACCCATCAGAAACTCAGCTACCCAATACATACTTCTAAATTAAAGTCTCTTATTGAGGAAATATTTCAACAATTTCCTCCGTAGTTCCCAGCAAAAGGCCATTGGGCTGCCTGCAACAGACAGCAGGACAGAAGGAGAGATCAGCCACAAAGCATCTTGCTGGTCCAACAATTATCCCCACACTTATCCCCACTTATGAGGACAGGCATGGGGGCTGTCCAGAGAGTGAGACAGATGAGGCCGCCACCAGTCCTGAGGAATGCTGTAGCCAGAAGTAAGTTATCTTTTTAGATGCTATTATGAACAGGACGCTTACATTCCAAACAACCAATAGGTTCCTGATGCCTTTGTGACTCTTCGACTTTTGTTGACAGCTTTAAAGTAACCATTCTGACCAATTACGCAAATTCCAAATTTGAATAATCATTAAGCATCTACTTTTGAGTATAAAACCAATGAAGAGAATTGAGAAAATAGTTTATTTTTAATGAAAACAACTGAAATGGAAGATTGATAGGAAGTAATACCTAAATAAGATTGTTACATCTTCAAATTTGTACAAAATTGAATTTCTGTTTAAGTAAGATGTGCTTTGTAAATATGAAATGATACACCAATATCTTTGTTTACCGATTCTGTTTACCAACCATAAATGCTATACTTTTCTGTGGAAAGATATAGGATCCACTGTGAAATTTATCTAAATGTGAGTTTACGTGGCATTGGTGTGGCTATATTTTTGTTCTCCAATTCTTTCACATACATAGTATTCCACTATGTATTCCACTTTTATGCCATTTAAACATTCATTTTATTGCATCAAAAGTAATAAACCATAGAACAATCATTAAAATGTACACTCAGCGAGCACTTTATTCAGTATTACTTTTTTTATTAGACTTCTATTGCTGTAGCCTATCCACTTTATGAGTTATGATGCGTTGTGTGTTCAGACATGCTCTACTGCATAACACTGTAATGACCTGTCAGCTTTGACCAGTCTGGCCATTCTCCTCTGATGTCTCACTAACAATTCATTTCTGTCTGCAGAACTCACTGGATGTTTTGTTTTTTTTCCACCATTCTTTGCAAACTCGAGATACTAGTGTGCGTGAAAATCCAAGGAGATCAGCAGTTTCTGAGGTACTCAAACCACCCTGTCTGCCACCAACAATCATTTGACGGTCAAAGTCACTTAGATTACATTTCTTCCCCATTCTGATGGTTGATGTGAACATTAACTGAAGCTTCCGCCCCGTCTCTACAGGATTGTCTGCGCTGCACTGCTGCCACACAATCGGCTGATTAGAATAATCGCATGAATAAGCAGGCGCAATAAAGTACAAATGTTCCGAATAAAGTGCTCGGTGAGTGTACATATTAACATTGTATATTCTGAAAGAGCAATGATCATGTTATGAATCTATGAATCAGTTTCGTAACCGGAGCCATGACATGATTATTTTCGTGTCAGCAGGATGGAAGTCCTCTGCTCCGCCCGAGTCGGTTCACTTGCTTCCAAGCAGTTGGTTTCTCGCGGCAGCTATGTCAGCCGGGCTAACGCGACAGCACCCACCTGCAAGAAATGCAAACGGCACTTAATTTTACACTTACACAGACACTTTTAATCCAAAGCGACTTGCAAGTGCATAGGTTCTTCCACAGGTTAAAAGCATCAAATCCATAATTAGTAAAACACGCATGAAGAGCTGTTCTAAATAAAAAGACAACAGTCATTGTAAGTGCAATTTTTTTTATTAATGAAATTTAATAAGATAATAACTTAATGCCCCCTTAAGCTTAACGGGACCCATAAGTGAATAGCTGGATAACTTATGACACTACCCACCAATCCAAGCAGCCCCTTGTTTTCTCCATGTTGGGCTCAGGTCAGCAAAGGGAACTTTGTCCACTCGGGTTTGCCATCTGAAAATAGTGGCTTAAGTTAAAAAAAAAAAAAAACTTGATTGTGAAATTTCAAAATTACAGCACACAAACACGAGTAATGTAAAATATGACTGCAAAGGGATCAGTTACATTACATTAATGGCATTTTCTTATCCAGAGCGACGTACAGTTGATTAGACTAAGCAGGATCCTCCCCTGGAGCAATTCAGGGTTAAGGGCCTTGCTCAAGGGCCCAACAGCTGTGCGGATCTTATTGTGGCTACACCGGGGATCGAACCACCGACCTTGCGGGTGCAAGTCTTGTACATTAACCACTACGCTACAAGCCTCCTTATGCACCCATTCGCTTCCACCCCGTTAGGCAAAGGGAACCTGACCGTGTGGTGAGTTCAACTTCGTAATGGACCCAGAGTCGGCTTACATCGTCCTGGAGGAGTTCCTCTGCCCCACGTACATTGCATCATGGGAAGTCACCTGCAGACACAAGCTCTCGCTACAACGGGGATGGAACCACCGACCATGCGGGTCCCAGTCATGTACCTTAACCACTACGCTAGAGGATCGCCCGCTGAACGTGTCGGGGAAAATTCACGGAACGAAAGATCTCCCACACGACAAACGCACCCGATCCCAGGACACCAGGTGTCCCCGCCGTCAGGGTACACCACCCAGTGCAGGTCGGGGCTCTTGTGCGGGGCAGCAGACTCCAGCAGCGGCTCCACCAGGGCTGGGGGACAGCAGTTCATCCCCACGGCGACCAGCTGCTTCGACCGGCTCGCCATCTGGACTGCCTCTGAAAACCTCCTGCCATCAGAAATGCACTGTGTGTCCTAGAAGAGGAAAATATTCTGTTATTGTATTGGATCTCTGACATCACATATTTTCCTGTGGGTGTGTAAAATTCAAGTTCAAGCGGCTTCGATGACTCCCCGTTCGATAACTTCATATCTCTGCTCGATAACTTGGTAACTCTTGGCTATGTAAGCAGTTTATTGTTCCTACGTAAGTATTTATCATTCCATTGCATTGTACCGTATAAAAAGTACAAAGTACAAGTTTAGATACAAATATAATCCATTGTCAGATTAATCAAATTGTACTTCCATCTGGAGTCTTTCAGCGCACTTGTCCCTGGTTATGGGTATGCACTTTGCACTTTGTTGTATGTCACTCTGGATAAAGGTGTCTGCCATATGCCAATAATGTAATGTAATGTAATGTTGGGAAGCGGGTTCAGCTCATAGAAACCGTGACCCTGTCATACCTTGCACGAGAAGGACAGCCAGGCTTTTGAACTGGGAAACTCCTGGAGTAGCTCCAGCAATGCCTGTCCCTCCTTAAGGCTTGGGATGGTTTCCATGGCAATGAGATCGACCCCCCCGGCGACCAAGCATCGGATCTGGGGTCGATGCCACGCTTTCAGCTCCTGGGGTTGGGAGCAGATGCCCACGGGCGCCCGCGTTAAACACCGTTGTAGCGGCGCGCCGCGAAAAATGTGCGAACCGACGTTAACTCACCTCGGCGCTCATGCCGTCAGCGTACGCTCCAGAGTACTCTGAGCCGTCGAGCAGAAAGGCCCCGTAAGGTCCAAGAGATCCGGCCACCAGCGGTACCCTCCTCCCTTCAAAATGGCACGCAATGCAGAGCCCGGGTAAGCGGTTTCCTCACTACATCAATGCTAATGTTGTTGTGGAACAACTATATCCTGCCATCCACGAGGTAGAGTGCAGCGAGGCTAAGTTTATTTTTTATTGAAGAACTTCTCTTCTCTTTATTTCACATGCCCTTCGTGCGTTTGCAAATTCCACAGGTTCATCTCCTCAAATACAGATTTGGACTTTCACTGTTGCTTCCACGGGGACCAATTAGTCGGTTCTTGTCATTTTGCTCATTTGTCATGTCCAAGGACAGACTGGGCCTACTGTCTCTTAGTCCAAAGGGGAGTTTGTCAGGCATTGGAATAAGACTCATCTGAATTTTTTTCTTCTTCTCATTGCAACACATCCAATTATCAAAACGGGAAACCAAAAGGAGTTCAGAACTTTTGAGGACAGAGAGGAAAACAAAAACATGATATAAATGATGATAAATTTCCTCTCACAACATCTCCCTAAAAAATAAAACTTTTCAAGTGTTAGCACGTACACAAGGAACCTTCCATATATAATACACATTTTAATTTACCAGTCAGTGCTTACCCTTACCTGGATGAACACCTTCAGCCATGAATTCCTGCACTGCCTGCCTGGCCAGCTGCACCCCTGACATCAGCAGCTGGCTGGCTTCTTCTGATGTCATGCCGAGATGCTGGACAAACCCTTCAACACTAGCTTGGTATGTAGCTGTTGTAATAATATCAGCACCACAACGCAGGAATCTATAAGGTACACAATATGTTGCATTTTGCCGTACTCATCCGATTAGATTATTTCAGCGATTATCATTTTGTATGATGTGAAAGACTTGGATACCCAAGGATCAGAGTCATCTCTGCTGAAAAAAACAGCTCAAGCTAGGTTTTTAAACTGCTGGTAGCTGGTTGATCAGTTAAACCAGCTCCATATGCAACATGGTTTCACCAGCTCAAGCTATGTTTTGAAACGGCTGGTAGCTGGTATTTCAAGCTGGTCATCCCTGGATTTTACACCAGGGATACAATATGCCTATTCATAGCAATGACGTGGTAATTGTAAAACGCTTATACTAAATGTGTGTCTAATGTGTAGCAATTCAGGTATTCTTACTTGGCATGGGCCTCTTTAACAGCCTGTGGGTTGGTATGCAAAAGTCTAGCGCTCCATAATGCATCACCCTATAAAAAACAACAGATGTTTTTGTGAATTTTGTTAGTCACTGGCATAGTGCACATTCCATTTGGCCAATAGGTACTGTGTTTTACCTGCATCTTGAAACCAGCTGCTTCTAGTTCCGTTGCCAATCCGCCATCCAAAATGACTAGGTCCTCAGCCATCTTAAGTGATTCACGGAATATAGGAAGTGATGTTGAATTGGCAATTACTTGTGTTACTGCAAGGAATATGACATGAAACTGTTGTTAAGACGTTTACCTTCCTTTGTTACCTTAAGCGATGAAGACCAAGATACTGCAATATCCGATCAAATAACAACAAACCGCATATGTCATTACAGTAATACTAATACCACGGTCTAGCTAGCTACCGCCAACTTAAGTCAGATGTCATGCTGTACAACGCCTAGCTCCTAGTTTACCATTATAATTATTTACACAGTAACATTAGTTTTCCTTTGGAACACAGTTAGCCCATAGAGAGAGACACTACAAAATAGCTGGTTATTTGGCCCGGAATCATAACATTCATGATGGTGACGGTGAGGATAACTGAATCATTTTGCTTCCGGCTCCGGTTTTGGCTTTTTCCCCTAAGCTTTTCCACGTTTATTTTAACGGTGTAACTCTTTTATATACTATCTTGGTCACTTAGATGTACGTCTTAAATTAACCAACAATTATTTGTGTAATTAGCTTTTTTCAAATGGGTTTATCTGAGTTTGAACGTTACTATGGTAACGAAACGAACTTGTTAGCGGGCTGCATCGCCGAAGAAAATCGTTAGTAGTTGCTGTCCCAGAATATCATCAGAAATGGTAAAGTGTCCATGCGTCATGCATTTATTTTAATATTATGTAAACACTATCAAAACAAACGTTTGTGTAATTTAGGTAACTCGACAGCTAACCACAGTTGGCTATAACTGACATACATTACGTTAGCTTGGTAGTAGTACCTATCTGCTAAATTACCTAGCTTGCTAGCGTTGAATAGCGACTTTACTTTGCCGTTGACTAGCTAACGTAAACTTTGAGCCAGCTAGAGATCATGCCAGTTCATCAGGTCCTCGTGTATACTTTAGCAAAAAAAAAAAACAACGCAACTGTTAACTAGCTCAATTTTCAAGCCGGTCAAGCTGGCATAGCTGGATTTCACTGTAGGATAATAACGTTAAGCATACCATAGCATAATGATGAGAACAAGCCATTCAGCCAAAACATGCTCGCCTATTGCTACCAGTACCAGTAGTAAAGTGTAACTTACCTAACGTTATTTTACCTAAAAGCTAGATAGTATCTAGCGTGGTATCAAGCCTGTTTCTTGAAACACCCAGGGTTTCTGCCTCCGCTAAGTTAGATGGTCCTGGTATCCATACAGTAAGCACTTTCTGTGCGAAGCAATACTTCAAAATTGATGGCATTTGGCAGACGCTCTTATTGCACTTAAAGTGCAATGTCCATACCCATAACCAGGGAATGTCTGTGCGGAATGTATCTTTACTAATGTCCATTTATGCAAAGATGCATTGTATTTATTGCAGTAATACTGACTTGCTGTTCTAGCTTGACCAGGGAAATTTGAATGATGGAGCTATTTTGTTTTAATCTGTTTTGTGTAACTGTATAACATTAGGTTATCTTTCTACTAACAACTTGTAGCGGCTTTCAGCAGTGATCGAACAAGATTTGAACGTTTAAATGTGCAACCGGACATAGTTTAGGGTTATAACGTTAGTTATGGGTGTTTATTGATATTACATGACATTACATTAATGCCATTTGGTAGATGCTCTTATCCAGAGCGACGTACTACAACGTGCAAAGTGCATACCCATAACCAGGGATGAGTGCGATGTCAGAAAATGTTTGAGGAAAAAATGAACGTTTCCTGCCCATTATAACATCACCCGTCAAAGAAAGAATTGTAATACATTATGGTATAGGAACGCAGAGCTGTCGGTGCGCAGGATGCAATGCATTCAGCAGTTACCTTTTTTGCCATTTTTAAAATATTCAGTCTTCAGTCCAGTAGATGGCACTATTGTTTTTTTTAACAATATTTGTTTTGTAATGTGTATCCTTTCATTTTCTCTGCAATTTCTAGATAGTGTTTTTTTTCTTGTTGTTGCATGTGTAAAGATGGATATAATAAAGGTTGCCACAAATATGTCAATATTAAACTGTTTGCAGTACTCCCATGTGCCCGCAAACATAGTTTGTTGCAGTGTTACAGCTTTCCAAAGCAAAAAAGGCTTCAATCAGAAAAACAACAAATCCGATTGCTTTAGTATGTTTTAGGCACATAGGTGACCAAACCACCCCTTAGTCCCAACTCCACCGATTGGTCTGTTTTAGTGGATTATGTATTTGCATCGATCATTTGTGCCCGCTGTTTTACCTTTCATGGAATCTGCCTCCTTGCCTCTTGTTGGTGGTTGAACGCATTGCATCTCTATCTACTGTATCATATCGCTATCTAAATAGTTACATCATGTGTTGTCATAGGTCATAGGAATAATATTCAATTTCAGAGGTTTGCCGTTTGAAAAGGGGCTGTGTCAGAGATCATCATACCATCTCTATTATATAAACCTTTCCTTCTGGGTGATTTTTTTTGCACGTAGAAAGTTGGTTAATTGACCCTTTACAGTTTAAATGAGTAAAGTGGTTGTGGACTTCTCTCCAGAGCACTGCTGTTTAATTTATCTTCTTTGACAGGCAGTGACTTATGAGTAATGAAATTAACCAATGAAACCGTGCTGGCTTTGAATAATGACTGTTCATTTGTTAATTTAGGCAATGTTTTCTTGTTTTTATGAATAACATTCTTTATTTCTGCTATGGCTTGCATTTGTTAGAGATGGATCATCTTTGCAACATGTTGGCTGATTGCTTATTAGCATTTTTAATGCATGATTTGAATATTATATCAACAGCCTTAACACACAGTCAGTATTGATCCTAGATGTTGTTGGCTAGGCCTAATTGCTGATGAATTCTTGTACATCAGGCATGAATTCACAATTAGGCTGACATTTCACATGCTAGCCTACATCTCACCACGACAATGGTATGTGAATTTTGTATTTTTTTAAAATATAAGTTACTCAACAAGATAGTGTGTCCTGAGCTTGGCTGGGTCTGCAGACTTGAACTAGCTATATTTCTGCTTCATTCTAATGTGTATTCTGTATCCTTGTGTACCAAGGGTGGGCAATTCCAGTCCTGGAGGGCCGGTGTGTCTGCAGGTTTTTGTTTCCACCAATTACTCTGGCTAAGTGAGCTATAGTTGGCTGTACAGTAGAACGTTTTAATGTAGGGACACAAGAAGAGTTTTCGGATGTCATTCATGCACTTATCAGGAAATGTGGCTAAAATGTCAGATGGTGTGAATGTGAGGGTTACTTAAGTAATTAAAGCCAGCCACCTCTGTTGTATACGGTGCTGTTCAAATACTGTTGCATTTGCTGTACAAATAAAATGGTAGAATTTTGATATGAGCTGAGAATGAACTGGGGCTGAATATTTCACCCGTTACCATGTTTGTTGACTATGGCCTTATTAGCCAAGCCGATTTGGGGGTGAAAAAAATACTTTGAGGTTTTAGATAAAATTAGAATTTCTTCTAGGGGGGGGGGGGGCAACCAAATTGACATAACCATAAGCTTTTTGCAAACACTTTCCTCGCAGATTTGTTCCCCTTCTCAGAAATGTCCCAAGTGGGCGATTTTTCGAGCTAAAGAGCACTGATCTGACTGCGGTCTGCGTGAAGTGTTTTCCGTGACGGTGCAGAGGCCCTGCAGGAGTCTGGGAAAGTGCGGTCGATACAGCCCAGAGACGGCTCCGGAGGAACACCTTCTGTGTCCTGGAACTGCAGGGAGGCGAAAGGGAGAGCTGCAGTTCTGGGGCTGGAGCCTGCCTCCAGGCTAATCCCAGCACCCCTGCTAGCGCTCATTAAATCACATTACATTACAGGCATTTAGCAGAGCGACGTGCAACGAAGTGCAGATCGAACACAGGGACATGTGTGAAGAGGACCCGAGAGGACAGTACAGATCCTAGTACGAGTCCTAGCGTGACCATGCAGATGCATTTGGAACCCTTGAACAATACATCGACTTACGAACTAGCATATCACGGTTGGCAGCTAGAATACCCCGAGTATAACAATACAACAATATCTATATGTAACTACATATAAGTGCCGTTATAATCTATGGCATATACAAGGCTAATCATCCACTGGGTGGAGCACCTATCCCATCATGCACCCCTTCCCTTTCACGCTGTGTATATGGCCTATGCTACTTTAGCAGAAGCATTCGTTTCGCATGTAACGGTACGTGTTTTACTGGTTTCGTAAAACCATACAGTATGGGGGGGGGGTTACTCACCTGAATCACCGGGAATGAGTGATGCATGGCAGTCATTTTGTGCCAAAGTGGTCACTACCAATTTGCTTAGGGGAATTTATTGCGGGCGGCCTGGTTGGGAATTTCCCCCTTAATTTTAAATGTATTTAATTTATGAAGTATAAACCGAATGATCTCCGAGTCTGGATGTGACTTAGAGCTCTCATCAGTGTGTCTCAGACAGTGCCCTTGTGTCTGCGCTGGGTTTGTTTTATTCAGAGAGTAGTCTTCATCTCCACAGACCCTCCTCCTAACACCACTTCCAGCAGCAACTCCTCACCTAAATACTAACCGAGTCCTCAACTTCTCACCTAAATACTAACCGGGCCCTCAACTCCTCACCTAAATACTAACCGGGCCCTCAACTCGTCACCGAAATACTAACCGGGCCCTGAACTCTGGCCGTTTAACTGGCGACGGCTATGTGCCGGGGGAATGTTGCGTTTGATTGATAAGCCTTCTCCTGAGCCCGAAGACTCTGTAGATTAGATTAGAAACCGTGCAGATTAGATCAGTGCCGTACGCAGATAAATTCTCTGAAGGTATCTCGTGTCACTTTCCGGGACTAATGTTGCGAGATTGCCGGTTTATTGAAAGTATGAGAAAATTGTGAAAAGTAGATCATTGGCTGTAGTCTGATGATTTAGACTCGCAGACTGCAGCTGTTCCCGGGGTTAGGCTACTTCAGGTGTAGAATCCGTGGCTTCTCTTCCTGGAAGTTTGGCGCGAGGTGAATATTTTGAGTGGCTTTGTGTCCTCTGAGTGTGCTGCAAGTGGAGGAAAAGAGTATTATCCTCCTCACCTCGGTGAAGTGTTGTTAATATTTACTGCGATTAAAAACCAGTGAGAGAGCTATCAGCCACTGAGCCCTGCGATTAGGCCATCTATCCCAGAAAGCCCTGGTCTGAGACCAGCTGTGTCTCAGGGCACTTAAGAAAGCTATTTTATTAACCGAATCGCAAACACTTTCTCCCTTTTCCCCCCTTTTTATCAAGGCTGCGTGGAAAGGTATGCCTTCGTCAGACCTGTCCGGATGGTCTCGTCAGTGTTGGATGCCTGAGAAGGCACAGCCTCCTCTTACAGGCTTGGGTGCAGCAGTGAATGAGGGGCACATGCCTGCTCATCTCAGAGGAACTGAGGAACACATCATCAGTGTGCCCCATCATTAAGTTCCTGACTGCAGACCCTGGCGCTGTAGCCTCCACTGGCTGCATGATGATTAGTCCAGAGGCTTCATGTTCCTCTGCCCAGACATATCTAGGTGTATGAACTATGGTATATGCATGGTTAAATACTTTCACAGCTCACACGAACACTTGTAGCGTAGAGATTTTAGCTGTCCAATAGGCATAGCATGTACGCCGTGATTATGGTCAAAGGTAGGTAGGTAGGTAGGTACTTTATTGTCCCCGTGGGGAAATTAGTTTTCTAAAATTAGTTTAGAAAAACATTGTTGGTGGTGTTACATAAAAACAGGCACAGCACATAGAGACAGACATATAACATCAACAGATCAGATCTGAAGTCCAAAATTAATAAAAAAAAAAAAAAAAAAAAAAAAAAAACAAGGTGCACTATAGCAGCTGCTGGTAGTTACGACATATATAACAAAATAAGAGTAGTGCTCTGGCTGGACCCGCTAGACAGAGTTAAACTAAGTGAATAAAATATAAATATAAAAAAATATATAAAATATGTATAAAGTTGTGTTATAGGTGGCCAACCCGCCTATCAAATACAATAGCTCTCTGTGATGGACTAAAATCATTATTCTGTAGCACCCACCAGGTAAACGCAGTACTTTGATTCTGTCAGTTCTGCAGTGTATTTGGTTAGGTGCTCACGCAAACGATGTGGCCTCCCAGTCAGCAGGTGGCAGTATAACTGAGGGTTGCTGCTTCATTTCTCCTTCTCCTCAAAGCTACTGCTATAGCCAGCCGGAGGGTGTCTACATCACGATGTGCATGGTAAAAGGAAAATAAACCATTGCATGCACCCTTTTTTTGGTTTCGTAACCATTTGCTGAAGTTTTTGGGATTTTACCGCCATGTTGAATTAATGCTCAATGTCGTCTGTTATCCCCCGAGTGCTCTGTTGGTGCCAGTGCATACTCATGCGATCACGCCGTAAATATATATATCTTTAAGCGAGTCTTCAGCCGCTTTGTCGATTTGTTTTCTGTTGATTTGTGAGAGTCTTATGTCCCTGTTCCCCTCAGGAGGAGCGCTTTGCCTTCCTGGCCGAATGGTACGACCCCAGCGCCTCCCTCGTGCGGCGTTACAAGCTGCTGTTCTACCCCCGAGACGGCTCTGTGGAGATGGTAAGCCACGGGGCTCTGCTCCCAACGTTGTGATGTCACTTCCACGTCCACGTCCGACTCCACAGTTCCTGCGGCTGTTCTCACACGGGAAAGCAGAGGAGCTGCTCGGTGCAAAGGAGCTGTCTATGCAAAAAATGTGTTTGGTGATATTGCATTTGCCCTGCGATATTACCTTATTACATATTACATGCGTGTAGAACATCCTGGGTTCGAGTCCCCCGTCGGCCGGGGCCTCTCTGTGCGGAGTTTGCATGTTCTCCCCGTGTCTGTGCGGGTTTCCTCCGGGTACTCCGGTTTCCTCCCACAGGCCAAAGACATGCATGTTAGGCTGATTGGAGAGTCTAAATTGCCCGTAGGTATGAGTGTGTGAGTGAATGGTGTGTGTGCCCTGCGATGGACTGGCGACCTGTCCAGGGTGTATTCCTGCCTTTCGCCCAATGTATGCTGGGATAGGCTCCAGCCCCCCTGCGACCCTGTTCAGGATAAGCGGGTTAGGATAATGGATGGATGGATGGATGGATGCGTATAGAACATAGAACCTCTTAAGTCGATAGGCTACAGCAGCAGAAGACTTAGTAAGTCTAAAAAATAAGTCATAAATACCTCACTAAGTATATGTCCTGGACACATTATGTGTGGTGAATTTGTGCAGACCGAGGATGCTTTTCCCTTCATAAGTTTATAAGCGGTGAACTGAACTCTGTTTTTCCTCCTGCCCCTGCAGTTTGATGTGAAAAACCAGCGCACGTTTTTGAGACGGACGAAATGCGATGATCTGAAGGAGGAGGACATCTTCGTCGGCAACCGGGTGAACGTCTTCTCCCGCCAGCTCTCCCTGATTGGCTACGGGGACCAGCACACCGCCAGCAAGCTGGGCAGCAAGAAAGAGAGGTGAACTCCCATTGGCTGCTCGGCTCAGAGCATGTCCCTGACTGAAGATATAATGTTAATATAAATGTAGGCTTTAAGGCGGGTTTCTACTCCACCGGGCGACCGTCTCTGCAGCCAGTGACATCGCTGGTCGCAGTGACGTTCGGTTTATACTTCATAAATTAAATATATTTAAAATCAAACAACGACCATAGTCAACGTCGGGCGACGTTAGAACGTTCGTGATCATTCTGCGATTTCACTCGAGCGACGGAGTACAAACCTGCACTGAATACTGTTATACGCCTGTCGATATGTCCCAGAGTGCACCACTGTGTGTGGGACTAGCAGGTAAAACCCCGTTCTGACTCAGCAGCCTGCGTTTTCACTTGTTCTTCACACTGTCTCTAAGCAGCTGAAATGCCCCCCCCAGCAGGGAGCGAGCCCATAGTGGGGCAGCGAGCCACCCGGTTTATTTCCTAGAGAAACGGGCGCACGCTGCCGGCCCAAAGGGACCGACCTCCTGCCGCTTCGGTTTTCTCTCTCTGAGCGGAACGGGCTCGGTGCGGCTGCCTCGGGGGAAACTTCATCTTCATTTACCCGTTTCGGCGAAATGGTCGTGCCGGTAAAAGCGTGACGGAGTGCGAGAGAGCTGCCATTATGGCTTGTTCCTGTCCGCTGAGCGGGACTGAGCGGGACTGAGGGGGACTGAGACGTGAGTTACGCTCACAGAACGGCTGTCGGAAAAGCGCCGGGCTCTCAGCCACGCGAGGCAGCTTAGGCGTCCAAACATGTGCCATCTACCGTTTTCTTCTGTCTTCCTGTGTCGCCTCGCAGGACCAAAGGACAGTGCTGTCTGCCCTTCAGACCCCGTATTAAAAGGTTAACATTTAACATGAAAACCGAGGAAGAGCGCCACACCGTTTCAGAGAGAAGAGATTAGACGTTTAAATATTTATATCCTGAAGCATTGCCACTGTGGAGAATTGTTTGGCCTCAGGGGTGAGTGTGAAGAGAAGAGTGATCACTCCATCTGGAAGGGGTCTCGTATATTCCGTGGGCTTCACATACACTGTCCCTGTAAGCCTCCCACACACTGTTTCGTTGAAAAGCGCCACCCTGCTCATTCTTTACACTAATTCTGGTTTCTACACTCCATCGGTTAGAGGTGAGATTTCATGCCTCACATTAATTTCACAGTCAAAGAAAAGCGTAGACTTGATTGGGAACACAATCCATAAATCTGCCTCGTGTGGCTAAGCATTGGCAGGGCAGCTGATTCCTCCTCGGTCACATCGGACAGTGATGCGGATCGGTGTCAGAATGCGAATGGAAGGTCACCGCCTCTGCCTGCCAGGATGGGGAAGGATACCTCTTCACGCAGCTAATTGGATTGTTTTGGCACTCGTTACTGATACTGACGGTGGTTTGCCCTGAAGGTGGCTTTTGGCGAAGCCCTGCTGCCCTGTGTAGCTGCTGATGTGAGTTCAGTGTTCATGTGCTGGTATCAGTGCTGCCCTGCGTAGGTGCTGATGTGAATTTAGTGTGTATGTGAAATTGTACTTACCTCTAGGGTCTTTCAGCGAACTTATCCCTGGTTATGGGTATGCACTTTGTTGTACGTCGCTCTGGATAAGAGCGTCTGCCAAATGCCAATAATGTAATGTAATGTAATGTGCTGTATCAGTGCTGCCCGGAGCAGAACACTGATCTGAGTTCAGTGTGTATGTGCTGGTATCAGTGCTGCCCGGAGCAGAACACTGATCTGAGTTCAGTGTGTATGTGCTGTATCAGTGCTGTATCAGTGCTGCCCGGAGCAGAACACTGATCTGAGTTCAGTGTGTATGTGCTGTATCAGTGCTGCCCAGAGCAGGATACTGATCTGAGTTCAGTGTGTACGTGCTGTATCAGTGCTGCCCAGAGCAGGATACTGATGGCATGTGGCGGCCGTGACGGGTCTTTAATCCTGTTCAGGAGGCCTCGCACCCTGCAACTCCACGTCTTCCTGCAGTGAATACTAAACGCCTAATCTCTCTCCTAATCAGTCTTTCCCTCTCTCTCCCTTTCTCACCCTCTCTCTTCCCCCCTCCCTTCTCTCGCCCCTCTCTCCATTTCTCCCTTTCTCTTCCGCCCTCTTCTCTCCCCATCTCTCCATCTCACTCCCCCCCTTTTCTTTCACCCCCCCTTCTCTCACCCCCATCTCTCTCCCTCTCCCTCCTTTCCTCTCTCTCTCTTTGTGTACACGGGGGTCCCCCACCCCCCACACACAGATGAATACTGTATGTAAATCTACACCTGCATTCTGCGCTGGATTTACAGTCATTTGAGATGAATTGAACACGTAACATCAGTGTCGCTTTTCTTCTGTTATTTTTCAGAACTCTCGCTTTGATAAAGCCAGATGCAGTAACTAAGATTGGTGACATCATCCAGATGATTCTCGATGAAAACCTGATGGTAACCAAAGCCAAGATGACAAAGCTATCATGGTAAGAATATAGCTGTTTGAATTTGCTACCAATAATCTGCTAATAATCTGTTTTCATCTTAATTAAATTGCTGCCATTAAGCAGATAATCATTGATTTGCATGCTTATGCTAAAACACAAAAATCAATATAACAAGATATGTCAATATAACAAGAACAAGCTGTGTCATCGTGCCCAGTACTTCCTGTCATAGAAACCTTGTTTCATATATATATATATTTGGTTATGCATTTGTATTTAAATACGGTTGAATGATTTTCATCGACTCCTGTACGGGCGCTTGAGAGGAGTTGTGGAGTGGAGAATTGGCAGGGTGGTGTATTGAAACACTGTTTGGCCTGGTCTTTGGCTCTCTCTGTGCGCCCTTACAAACCACCACGATCTCTGTGTCTCTGAAGCCCTGGCAGCAACCGTACCGTGGCTGAGGAGTCGTGGCTGTTTGGTGCGTTGGCAGACCTCGAGAAGGCTGTAAATGGGGTCACAGATTCAAGTGAAGGGGGAAGTGGGGGGGGACATTGCTTTGGTTGCTCGGGGCAACTACACTGCGCTGAAGGGCCCCAGTGCTACAGAATGTCCTTTAATAGCACTAGCGTGGAACACCAGGCCGCTTACTCGCACTGCAAAAACCATAAAAAAAGTCGAGCACAACAAGTATTTCAGACTTATTACAATCTTATTACCATTAAGTCTGTGCAAAATGAGACACTTTGCCTGTTATGTGGCATATGTATATTCTCTTTGTTTCAGCGCACTTGTCCCTGGTTATGGGTATGCACTTTGCACTTGGTTGTACGTCGCTCTGGATAAGAGCCTCTGCCAAATGCCATTAATGTAATGTGATGTAGACGAAAGCACCACAGCAGAAACTGCATGGTCGAGGAAGCCTGTGGAACGCTGTGCTTTTAGGACTCTTTAGTGCGTTTCACACTAATTCACTTGCGTTCTGCTAAAAATAACTTTTTGCCATAATTCACCAACTCGCTGTAATGTCACACACATGCAAATGTATGTCGTTCATAATTCTATTATGCCACTTGTAACCATGTACGATACAATGATGGCGCCCAGAAATCAAATGCATCATCTTAAAAAAGCGTGTCATCTCGTTTTCCAGTTCTCATGTAGATTAAGCATATTCTTTTAAATACCAACCAACCTAAATATTATGATCTATAAATAATGGAGCGTCGGACCCCGAAGGCGATTGGCTCAAAGAAACAGCAGTAATCATTTTTGCTATGGTTCAAGATTTCATTACCCGTTGTAATCTTGAAATAGGACCTTGGAATATCTGCGTTTATAGAAAGGCAGTATATTTATTTTTCTGCGTTTTGGCTCTCTTCATCTGCGTTAACTCGTCCTGTCAATTGCTTTTCAAATTTAGAGCAAATGGAACACAGCCCATATAGCACACATCCTGGGGGCCTGAGGTAGTGCGTGATCTCGTTACAGTCGGACCGTAAAAACGCTCACAGAACTTGCTCAAACAGCACTGTGTGATATTAGAGGAAGCATATACTCAGCAGTCGTCAGTACAAATCGCATTAAACAAAATGAAATAATAATTTTTTGGCTTTCCTGCATATCAAGCTGTCCTCTGAACAGGGAAGTCAAGTGAAGTGCAGCTAAAATAAGAGTACTGCTGCGTGAGTGTAATTGCAGCGAGATTTCCCTGAGGAGTTGGATACTTTCCTGTCAGGTGAGTCTGCCTCGGCCCGGGGGCAGGCCCTGTTTACAGTGACAGCAGACGGTGGCAGTGTTACTCCATTTTGGCTCAGAGAGGGAGAGCCGCGCGGTGGCTCTCGTGGGCCCAGCGTCCCGGGCGGGGAGAACGGATGAGGGCAGCGTTTTCCCCGGAACGGCGAGTCACGGCAAGTGCCGATGTCAGATCCCATCACGCCGCGGGAAGCGTCCGCCGTTTCGTAACGGATGTCCTCGGGGGCGATCCGCCCTGCCGTTCCCAGAGTCCCGTCTGCTCAGCGAACCGCCTAATCTGTCGTCCCCGGAGACGAGACGCGCACACTCCGCAGTGCTGCCCCCTACGGCTGGCTCCGTGCCTGGCACGGCGCTCCTGAGAGGCGACGGGGAGTGTAGTGCGCACAGTGCATATTTCACACCGATGTGAGGAAAATGCCAACCGTCTGCGTGCTCGCAGTGTGTCAAAGTGCTGTATGCTGTCGAGAACGTAGCTCGCTGCTTATGCGTGTGGCTAGCCGCAAGGAACGACAGTGGCCCTGAAAGAACTGGGGACACCGGAGAATCTCAGATGTGAATAATTCAAACAGATTCCCAAATGAAATTACACAAGGCTAGGCAGCCGGGACCAGGCCGACCGTACCTTACATTACTCTTACCTTCCGTTAGTAATATTAATGAGGCCTGTGGCTCTGCTCAGCTAAATAACAGAGCCTAGGTTTCTGCAATTAGAGGGGTGTCTCAAGAGAAGGAGATTTTGCAGTGTAGAAAAATTGGAAATGGCCCTCATCAGTAAATTCAGTCAGTTGACCTTATTAAGGAAACGCTGTCGCAGACTGTGTGACCCGGAGCGGTGCCTTGTGGGGAAGACATTCGTTCATGTCGGCCGTTCTCCACGAGCTGTGCCCGGGTCTGCGTCGTTCTTGAGACCGGAGAGCGGGACATGAGTCCGGTCGCGCGTCGCGTGGAGACCGCAGCGCTGGGAAGGCCGAGGCTCTGCTCGCGGTTCTTTCCGGAACAGCTGACCGCGAACGGCGGCTGTGACCGAGCGAGGGACGGAGCGGGAGAGGGTCAGGGGTTCGAGTCTTCACGCCGTTTAATCGGCTCCGATAAGGTTGTGTTCCTGCCTTCCTCCTCTCATCCGTCCTCATCCATCGCCGCCATTTCGTAAGGAAGTTATTATATTACTGTAGAAATATTTGTGGCGGAACTGTTTGTGGAGTCTCTCCCCTGACGATTCCTGCGAGTAACCTTGAAGGGGGGTGGGGGACTGGAGATGAATTGGGCTGGGTTATGCCGAGCGCAGTGTGTACAGAAACACAAGGTCACGCACGGCAGCCTCTCGCGGGACTCGTTTCACGCAGAATGCGCCGCGCGGTGAATCAGAGGCTCCGGCGCTGGTGTTTTCGTTACGCAACGTCGTGCCATTCGCAGGTCAAACGGTCCCTTCAAAGTTTGTTCAGCGAAGACGCTTAAGACCCTGAGCGCGTGTTTCTGCTTTAATGTCCCAGAATAACTGCTCCGCGGGGACGCC
>NC_083776.1:2663738-2668738 GCF_963514075.1 Conger conger
TACACGCACGGGCGTGACCTAGCACACGATGTATTGCTGTTCTTGTTCATATAACCGCTTTAGGTTTAGTCCATGGCAGTGCGGCCATCGCTACTGATGAATGCTGGAATGCGTCGGGTCAAATTTAGACTGAAATATTCTCGCGGAGGACTGAAAAAAGCTGTGGCTCCGCAGAGCTGTGCACTCCGTCGGTGAGGCATGATGGGAAGGCTCCCGTCAGGGTCCTTTAAACGCTCTGGCCTGCCCCCGCCCGCCCGCGCGCGCGTCTCCCGGCCCGCGTGCGAAAGCGATAAGGATCGTAGCGGCGTTTCCGACGCCTCGCGATCCCTGTGTGGAAAAACAGGCGGCGTAAGGTGACACCGCCCGCGCTGCACGGGGCGATCCCCACCGCAAGCCGATACGCCCGCCGAACGGCCCTCTGTTATTACTGCCCCTTTCCCAGGGCTGTGGCTCTGTGTGATCCAGGGTCACTCTTCCCCCGCTCATCCCTTCACCGAACACCGCTAACGAGGGGAAGCCCTGGACGTGAATCACCGCACACACCTTCTGCTGTGTGTGTCCGTTTCTTTTGAGATAGCCAGGACTGCTTTTTTCACCAAAAAGTGAAAGAAAAAAAAGCAGTCTCCCGCTGTAATGTGAAAATTGTTAGATTGGATTAATTATTCCTGGAAAAACCCTCTTTACTCCGTGTATTGCGATATATTAACTCAAGCATGTCTTATGCACTGGTGATTCTCCTGTGACTTCTTTGGCTGTGTGAAGTTCTGGATCCTTCCCTCGGCCTTACTCTGCTTTTGTACTTTGCTCGGAAAAGACATTAAGTATGTGTATTTATTTACCACTCTGCCGCTGATCAAAGGGCTGCTTTCTGCACCAGCGCTCTCTGACAGACTCTATCAGAGCTCCCTCCTTTCACTTTTCAAAAGAAGCGGCACACACACACACACACACACACACACACACACACACACACACACACACACACACACACACACACACACACACACACACACACACACACACACAGACATACGCACTGCAGAGCGGCAGTTTAGGCACCTGCCTTATTGTCCATAAATAATTTCCGCTCCGTTTCATCTAATGTCATATTCTGCTGTTCTCATGAATGGCGTTATCAGTCAATGCAATTTTGCAACCCACACACTCTGATCTCATAGGTTGATTATGTCAGTTATATTCCTGGTTTTTTTGTTCCTTGTCGGGCCAGTTTGTGTTTTGTGGGAGGAAATGCAATTGTGTTATTTTAGGGCCCTATCAGAGCACTACTAGAACTGGTATTTTCTGGTCTTTTCATACCAGAATCAGTTATCATCAGTACCCATCTCCGAAGGGCTCGCTCCAGTAAGCACCAAATGGGCAGACAAACAGAAAAACTCAAAAAGAAAAAAGAAGCTAAATTTTGCTCTCTGTTGTTTTAGAACTTTCATCCAACACTCGGGTGTTTATTTTGAAACATTTCTTTCTGAATTTGAAGCAACTCAATTTTGTATTGATAAAATAGCTGTGACTTTGTGAAATACTGGACGTGGCAGTAGAGTAAGTTTCATTGGTATGATTCATTTTCACATTTCGCTGCTAAACTGCCCTGTATGCCCTCGGGTAACTCAAGAGTGAGACTGATTGTTTTATTTCTGTTGAAGGGCCATTGTTCCTCATGATTAATGGCGAGCCTTCTGAGCTTCTGTAAAATTGCGGCACGCACACGATGCCACGTGTGTGAGAGAGAGAGAGAGAGAGAGAGAGAGAGAGAGAGAGGGACAGGGACAGGCCCCCAGAGAGAGAGAGAGAGAGAGAGAGAGTGGAACTGTGGGAAATCACCACTTCCTGTGGTTTTTGGTTTATTCAGGTAAGCCGCGTTCGTCTGCCTCGATGAACGTCCCGACACCTGCGGTCCGTTAAAACCGAAACAACGTTAAATACATACACAGCCTCAGGCCCCGCCCACACTCTCCTACACACGACACAGACCAAATCCGCTTACCGATCTACCCCTGCTGTTGGACCGGCATGGTCCTGAGTTTTACTCTAATGGCCCCGAGTCCATATCAGTCAGTTATGGATCATAGATAGATAGATAGATAGATACTTTATTCATCCCGAGGGAAATGTGTAAGACTGAAGATTTCAGTCTGTGTGCGCTGAACAGTGACGCTCATGAGGAGATGGGTCTGATGCTGCCGCAGTATGACTTGACCTCAAATGTCTTTGGACCATTCATTTTGCTACTTTCATCTTCTGAAGTGCATGTGAACTTGCCTGAATCATCGCGGGTAGCCATTTCGATGATCTCACAACTGAAAACCCTGCTGTGTTTTAAGTCCCCGAATGAGTAATCTGATTGGGGCATGATGTGTGAGACACACAGGCCTTTTGCATTTCTCACTATTGTTATGAATTATTTATTTAGCGCGTGCCCTTTTGCTGCTTCTACCAAAATAGCTCTGGGGTGGAACTGCCTGCTGTTTATAGGGCAGAAAATCTGGGTAACGCGCAGGAACACCGGCTGGAACAGAACGTAGAGGGTCCTTTTACACTGCGGCCGACTTGGTTCCCCTCATGAAATATTGCTGAGAGCTTACCTGGCAGCGAGCTGGGTCTGGTAAATTGATTACCGGCCAGATAACGGAGTATGGACTCTAGAGTACGGACTCTCAGAATGTACCTTATCAAGGACTCTTCAAAAAGGGCTGAAGTGCCTCTCAGCAGGAAATGGGAAACAGTAGCAGAATTCCCCAAAAATGTATTAGAATAATTCCTTGCATTTATATAGCTATATGTGTCGAAGTGTCCCTGAGCAAGACGCCTAACCCCTAAATGCTCGTGACGAGCTGGTTGGTGCCTTGCATGGCAGCCAATCGCCGTTGGTGTGTGAGTGTGAGTTGTGTGTGTGTGTGTGTGTGTGTGTGTGTGTGCACGGGTGAATGAGAGGCATCAGTTGTACAGCGCTTTGGATAAAGGCGATATATGAAATGCCAACCAACATCAACCGACTCAAAGCGCTCACAGTGATGAGGGGGAAACTCACCTGCACCACCGTCAATGTGCAGCACCCACCTGGCTGATGCAACGGCAGCCATTTTGTGCCAGAATGCTCACCACACACAGGCTGAGGTGGAAAGGGAGAAATATTTTTTTTTTGCCATATTAAATCAGGGGTTGATTAGGTGCAGGAATATTAAGCCAAATTGAGCGTGGAATGGCGTCGTTTGATCGTTTGTCTCCGTGCGCCGCTTCACGTTGTCCGTCAGTGCTCTGACGCTGTGTCTCGGAGCGAAGGGATTATATCTTTTATGTTTTATCAATAGCCCGGGAGAACAGCTTCTTGTGTCTCCTCCGTCCTTCGGCGAGATAGCGCACGTGTGAGCGGTTTTAATTGAGCCGGGGAACATCATGGAGAGCATGATTTCGGAGCTCCGGGAGACGAGGCTGATTGGCAGCCTCTGAGCGCGCCCGTGTTTCCTCTGGTGTTGTGTCCTTCTGCCTGTGATAGTGGAACGCCGAGACCTTTAGACGACGATCTGCCGTATTCCAGTGCCCCGGCTGACGCGTGTGTGTGTGTGTGTGTGTGTGTGTGTGTGGTGTGTGTGTGTGTGTGTGTGTGTGTGTGTGTGTGTGTGGTGTGTGTGTGTGTGTGTGTGTGTGTGTGTGTGTGTGTGTGTGTGTGTGTGTTATTTGATGATAAGAACATAATTTAAAATTATGTTGAGCCCCAAACTGACAATCAGCTTTATATACCCTTTCAATAAGAAAGGGCTCAAATTATACCCACTGACATCTCACCTGCCTTAGAAAGGTACTTAAAATCCTACCTTTCCTTCCCTTTGTCATAGAATACCAATCCATTAAGTCCAGTCCAGGTATCTCTAGGTCCCGGTGAGTGAGATTGCCATCTGCCTGCTGATCCTCAGTAAGAGATACCTTGGCAACAGGACTGTGCTTTGAACAACTCCGTGACAAACTGACCCAGAAGTCAGTGGCCTCTCCGGTCACCCTTTCTGCTCCTCCACCTCCCTCTGCTCAGTGGCTCAGCTCCCATGAATGCATGGCTTCAGTTTCTAAGAGCCGATGCAGTTCAGTGAGGTACGGTAGATAAGTGGGGCAGGGGATGCAAGAGTTCGTATAGAGCCATTGATCTATAGCAGACAAATTTTAGTTTTTATAGATTGTCTGGTGTTCTGTGAGTGTTAACAACCACTCATAATGCGTCATTTGACTGCTATAACCTCTCTCTCTGTCTCTCTCACATTTCTGTTAAGTAAGGCAACATTTTTCGCCTCTGAGGTGAGAGAGTTTCGTTTAAAATTTTGCCTGTGGGCTAAGAAGATTTCATGTGTGAAGCAAAAGGTAACTTATAACACGTTTTAAGTATTTTCTTGTTGGGCAAATGGAATGGAATGTGTGCTGTAAAGGCCACCAACTGAACCCATTAAAGGATCAATGTGGGTACATTATTTGCTTGAAGTGAAATCCTGTGGTGTGATTGGATTTGGTGAGATATAAGGATGAATGATTATTATGGAAAAGGTTTTAGTGAAGAGCAGTATAAACGGCTGCATTTAAGATGCTCACTTCTATACAGTTACATCCTTGTTAGTGATACATACATTGGTTAGCTTCTTGTTTTAGCAGTAGCAGTATGTCTAATACAGAGTGCTGTTCTGTAGTACTGAAGCTGACAGAGAGCTGTACTGTAGTACCGAAGCTGACAGAGCTGTGCTGTAGTCCTGAAGCTGACAGAGCTGTACTGTACTGAAGCTGACAAAGCTGTACTGTCCTGAAGCTGACAGAGCTGTACTGTACTGAAGCTGACAGCTGTGCTGTAGTATTAAAGCTGACAGAGAGCTGTACTGTACTGAAGCTGACAGCTGTGCTGTAGTACTAAAGCTGACAGAGCGCTGTACTGTACTGAAGCTGACAGAGCTGTGCTGTAGTACTGAAGCTGACAGAGATGTACTGTAGTACTGAAGCTGACAGAGATG